>NW_009933238.1:0-12576 GCF_000696875.1 Nestor notabilis | reverse complement strand
GTGGGGCACCAGTCACACAGTACTACATAAATATTTAAATAATAATTGATGATTAATTAATAATGGCTTCCTTTTCCTCATGACCATCTCTCAGCTGCCATAAGAAATATTCATTTCCTTTCTTCTAGATGCAGATACAAACAATCATTCAAAAACTTGTCTTCCCAGAGAAAATTCTCTTTCCCACTCCTTTCCACTAAAATACTTCCCGCAGCCTTGGACATGAGATTCTGGACCATTCACAGACACTCTGTTTAAGAAATAAACACTAATTAAAAAACCTCAGAAGCCACAATAACCAAAATAAACATCGAGATGGCAAAATTGAGGTACAGGTACAGGTGCTGTGAAAAGTATGTAGGGATACACATGTTCCTCCAGTGACTGCAGAGATGGACGTCTGATTGACCTTACAGCTGCCTCGTATCAGTGTAATGTTCTTGCTTTTGATCTGGCTGCTGAACGAAACCTGGTTGCTGTAAAGTTAGAAAACCTCCAGAGATGCCGCAGCCACCAGTTCCTTTTGCTCATCATCTTGCTCTGACCATCTCTTGCCAAACCAGGGCAGCCTTGCCACATCTCTGTCTACCAGCCTCACTCCTGCCACCCGCAAGTCCTCTTGCTAGTTACTGAGCCATCACCCTGTCTTCCAGCAGATCTTACTAGCCTCTCTTATAACCCTCCTAGTATAAAACAAAAACACCCCAAAACAAACCAAAACCAAAACAAATCCTTTGTTCTCCATCTGTCATATTCTCCCAGAATTCAGCCCTCAAGCTCCAAAGTCCATTTCTGCTGCCTGAGTTCACTTCTCTCCAACTCAGCCAGCTTTCTAAATGTTAGATCCTACCAAAGCCTTTCTTTACCAATGACACTACTACTTCTCTTCCTCCTCAACCTTTTTTCTGTTGGTTTTTGTTTGTGCCTTTTTTCCCCCAAATAACCAGCCTTAGCCTTTCCCAGCTGCTCAGCTCTGCAGGTATCAACTACCTAGAAATCACTGACCAAGCCTTAAATCACAGACTAAGCCTTAAAATCCAATTTAGCTTTCAAGATAATTATTAAGGTAATTATGCTTTTAAAATAAAATTCTGTTTCCTTGTGGGAAAAAATTAACATCGTCCAGAACATCAACATTTGTCTAGGAAATTTCTTCATGGTATTTTTACTGATAATGAATGCCATCTCTTAATAATCCCCCAGGTCCTCTTTAGAGACAATTATTATAAAAACAGATCTTCCTAATGAAGATAGAGTTACTGAGTCCAGAAGTTTTAAATCACTAATCAGAACGGCTGCGAGACTCTGTGCAGCAATTAGTTTTAACACCAGTTTTAAGATGAAGTTGGATTGCCTTCTGAAAGGCATGCTACAGATCAGTGAACCCCAAGGGGCCCCGTGTGCCTACAGCTGTGCAGCAGCAACTTACTGGCACCTCTCAGGTCATATGCAGCATGTGCATTGGCATGTTTGTGTTACATAAGCACAGAAAGACTAAAAGCACATGAGAAGACGGCAGGAGAAGAAAAAGCTCAGCAGAGACCTCACAGCAATCTTCCAATACCTAAAAGGGGCCTACAGGAAATCTGAAGAGGGACTTTTTACAACGGCATGTAGTGATAAGACAAGGGGGAATGGCTTAAAACTGAAAGAGGGGAGAGTTAGATTAGGTATTAAGACGAAATTCTTTACTGGGAAGGTGGTGAGGCACTGGCACAGGTTGCCCACAGAAGCTGTGGCTGCCCCATCCCTGGCAGTGTTCAAGGCCAGGTTGGACGGGGCTTGGAGCAACCTGGTCTAGTGGAAGGGGTCCCTGCCCGCTGCAGAGGGGATGGAACTGGATGAGCTTTAAGGTCACTTCCAACCCAAACCGTTCTATGGTTCTGTGAGGCCTGTGTGCAGGAAGCAGCATGAGGAATGCACCCAGGAGCCCCGCAGCCCAGCCCCGGGGAGGCTGACGGCAGCACACGCAGGCAGCAAGCACTGTGAAGAACTCAGCATGAGCCCATGGCTGTAAACATGGGAGACACTGGGCTTCCCCTGATCATCCTGTGTATGCTGAACAGCAGCCTGGGTGTGAGAAACTCCCTCTATAAATGTTCCACCCCATGAAACAGATTCTGCACAGTTTTAAAGCCCATAGTGAAAAGATGGCACCACCTCCAGGAACATCATCTCACCACAGTGAATGTTCACCACCATGCTAAAAACGTGTATTAACAGTTCTTGGGCAAATGAGCAAGGGCCCAGTACTTAAGCTCCCTCAGCCCTCCATTCAGGCAGAAGGCTCCTGCCTCCTTATGGGGGGAGGGCCTCAACAAATGAGTGCAGTTAAAGCATAGATAATGCATCCAAACACATGCATTCCTCATTTATTTAACAACTGCAGCGCATGCACAATGTGTGGTGTCTGCTCAAATCCAAAAATACCTGCTAATAAAGATCATCACATGGAGCACTGCCAGATAACTTCAGGACACGTGAATTGATAGTATGCTTGGTTGGTTTACATGGATCTTTGGTGAGTCAGTGAACAGTGTGTCTGCAGGAACTGACGTGCAACTCAAACCCATCCTGATGCACAGATACACAGAAAGACCACGCAGCCCCTTCCAGACAGCCATGCGTGAATGCAGAGATCTCCCAGTCTCAGGCAGCTTGGGATTGTTATTCACCAGGGAAACTTGAAGCTAAGTTTAGCACTTATCTGGAATCAATTCTTTCGCTCTCACTCTGTAAAAGTCAGGCCACTTCCTTAATGAAAAATGCGCTATGCACTCTAGCTTTGCCTTTTCTGTATTTCGACTTAAGGTATCACTGTCTGTGTTTAATAGTTTCGCTCCTACAGAGCAACCTTCTGAAAAGGTCAAAACAAAACACTAGGAGCCAAATTCATCGCTGGTACAACTCCATTGACTTCAGCAGCATTACACCTGGGATAGATCCAGCCGTAACTGTTTCCATTACGGTAAATGGAAAAGAAGTGTACTTGCTATCTTAACTTTACTTTTCAATTGATCTGTTCTGTTCTACTCTGTGTTTCATTGCAATCAATAGGAATATATCTATTAGAGAAAGTTACAGCACAAAACATCTAAATAGCTTTTAAAAAACTTGGCTTCTCAGTTTATAATGAATGTCAGGGAGATGAGAAGGTACCAGGCATTCAGAGTATGCTCAAGTGCTTTATCTTTAGGGAGAGGACAGATGTAAGCAGCTACCGTAAATATTTTTATGTATAAGCTACATCATAGCCACCAGAGATCTTCCTTAAAGATCTGCTCGATAGCAGACATTAGCTGCCAGCCCTGAACAGCAATGTCAAATACAGCTCAGATATTACATAGGTGGGCACCATAAATGCTTATAAACAGTTAGATTAGGGGGAAATAAAGTTAACTTTTCTGGGACTGCGTTCATGTTCATCATGTTCTGTTCTGCACCACATCAGCCATTCTGACAGACTCCTTCTTCTAGGCAGAGGTAAGACTATGGGAATCTTGTTTGTATTTCAAGTGCTTGTTTTCATTTTCAACCTTTTATGCTTCTTGGTTCAGCTCTTCTTTATATGCCATAATGGCACACTACCAGTATACCAGTGCCCACTGCTCCAGCTGAAACACCACCCAAAGTATCACTAACTAAGCCATTCTTAATAAGTGATCCTGGAAAAATACCACAAATTAATCTTTTGGATTAGCTTTATTCACTGAGGATGTCATGAAATGAGATGACATTACCAGACTAGACAGCTTCTAGCATTAAATTGTAGTCATGTGGCTGTTAATTTGACATTCAGAATTTCACTTAAATCTTTGCCTCAGAACTATAGAATTATCTATTAATGCCTGCCATTATTCCAGATTTTAATTTTTATTGCATTTCAGTGCCACGGATCATTGCACTGGAAGCTTCAGAAAGACACTGCAGACTGTGCCTAGCAGTGTGCAGCACCTCCCAAACTGGGATGTGGGATAGGCAGTGCATGAGACCAAGAGATGGAACAAGCAAAACTAAAGTGCAGTTGCATCACTCCAGAGCACGTATGCTATATACCAGTTTTAGATGCGGAATTTGGATTTTCAGACTAAACTGACTGAGGGAGAGGCGCATCTGTTGCTGGAATGCCACGGTGCTCACCTACAGCCACAGCACTTTCTCCTTCACTTATGCCTGTGCCTATAAGAAGTGTCTAAGGTGGTTCTAGTGTCCAGAAGGACTGGGCAGTAAAATATATCCATGTGCTATCTCTTCCACAGGATAAAGACCTCTATCCCATACTGGCGACTTATATGTGCTCTCATTGACTCTGTTACGAAATTCGGAAGGATTGCACCAGCTCTAAATATCACGGAGACCCTTCGCAATTTCTCTCACGTCAGCTCAGTCAGCACCAGTGTCCAGGTCTTAGGTGCTAATGGCTATCATTTAAAGGTCGCTTTTAATGCAACATCAGTCGAGGAAAAAGCAATCATTTTAAGGAATACTATTGTATTGATTTAGTTTGTATCACTGGGATGCCTTAGCTATTCATGACCAGTGTGCCACCCTATTCCCTGTGAAAACATTCTTAAGATGTAAATCGTGAAGCAAAAAGGATTTGGGAAAGGGGCTTTTTCTGCTGTCCATATTTGCTTGCTCTTCTTTTAAACTATCCTTCACTTTAACATACGTATTCTGAATAGCTTTGCAACTAAGAGTAATTCAGTTTTCCCACCACAATCCACAAAATGTTCTTCCCTTGATCACTCCACTTTGTACATTACTTTGTGGCCACTTCAGTGTCAAATATGGTCTTCCCTGCAATACCCAAATGCTTCTAACACAATTTACAGCCTACTCAGAGAGTACCTTCTTGGAAATAATGTTAATCAGGATAATTTCTCCTCTTACTTTAAAGAGCTCTTGATTGGGTGCTTTCAATCAGCTGTTAGCCAGAGTTACCTCAGGATTTCTCAAGTTCTTATGGTGAAATGGGACAATGCCATTTAGCAGTCAGAGAGCATGTTTAATGGATCACGCTAATCTCAAGGAGGGCCTATGAAACTCTAATTTGTCAGGTTTCATTACATTCAATAATGACTGTAATTTTCCTGAAGCGTTCTGCTCACTGGAAAATTATGTACCACAGTTTTGCACCCCATTTTGTCTAACTCTGCATGCAGAAAAATTGAAGGCATCTCGATCTCCACGGCTACTACCCATGAGAGGCCTGCGAAAGAGGGGTTAAGAGTTCACTGTCAGATGTATTTATCTCAGAAGCAGGTATAATTCTTTTGCAAACAGCTAAGTGTCAGTGCAAAGCCAAGCTGATTCAGGGTAATAAAAGCACTTCTGCAAAGCTTTTAGGTGACACCATATCCCTCACAAGCTTTCTCCACCCCTGTGTCTACTTTATCATCCAATACCACCACTACCTTGACCAATCTGCACATTATTTCCTTTCCAAATGGATCGATTTCAAAACAGCTCATCTGCTAACACTCAGCACAGGTTTGGGTGATTCTCCTATTGTTTCAATTATTTCTTTGAGGAAAATTCGATCCTGTTAAGCAAACAAAGCTTTTGTCTCAGCTGAAGACTCCTGAGCCACGGTCGCCACCGACAGATCAGCAGCTTCTTCTGAAACCCCCCTTGCAGTTGTAGCACCCTCAAGTGACAGACATCCCAGTTTAGTTCATTACACATAAAAGACAGCGTTAGCTATAACCCAGCATATTAAATAGGCGAGCTATTAAAACTAACCAAGTCCTGCACTTTTCTGAAGGAAGAATGTGCCATTCATAAATGACTTGGTGATATTCCTGATTTTGATCTGCTGAGGCAAAGGAATGGCTTCCCAAAGAGCAAAACACAAGGCACATATAGCTTCACCCAATTTCCAGAAGCGACTGCCTGTGCAGCTAATTCTGATTTGGAGGGCAAACCAGCATTGGTCAAGATTTGAAAGTGAACCTGTCACACTCTCTCAGATGTCTTTGGAGATTTGGCCTGGCAGTCCATAAGTAATGCAGAGTATGCAGACAAGAAAGCCCCAGGCAGAAGAGAGTAGTCACAAAGGAATAAATAGAGCAAAATAGATGATCTTCCAGTTGCTGCTTGTGCAGCAAGTCTACTGTATCTTTACACCTCTTCACTCTGGGATAACAGTGCCTACGCACTTTACAAACAAGAGACTAGAGTGGCTCTCTGTGCACAGCCATTCAAAATCCTCTTTGTAAGGCACTATACACTGAATGAGGGCCAAGTAATTTGATTATAAATGTCTGCAGTTAAATTTTAAAGTCTACAATCAACTCCCAGAATAATTTTATGTCAAATTTTGTCAGCTATGCTAAGGAATAGTGTTTACCAAGATCTGCCTTTCACACAGTCCAATAAACACCAGCTTGGTCAGCAATTCTCACTTGCAGGTCCATCACACTGGCATTTAAGTTACTTTCTCAGCCTCACGCAAATGAGCATGAAGGGCCAAAAAAACCAGCCCGTATGAGACCAAAGAAAGTTACTTTCTGTTCATTATTGCCTTTAATACACAAGGGTGGCGCTGGACAGACCGTTCTATTGTCACCAGCCAAGTCCTGAGCAGCAGCCGTAGCTTTCCTACACTTAGTACTAGTCCAGACTACACCAGGAGGAGCTTAACTCCGCAAAAATGTCACCTGAACCCTAATCAGATGACAGAGCATTATTTTACTCAAATCCCTCTAGGATTCCCACAGGCATAATTCTGCATACACATACTTCTCAGCTCTTGTACAACAGCCAGATGCACGTATCTTCACATGGTGCTCACCTGAATTTACTTTTCAAGTGCTTTATGTCCCCAGGAGAGTAGCTGCTGGGGACTAGGAAATCAGCCCTGTTCAAAGCAAGGGATTCAAATGTCTCTTAAACTTGTAAATGACTGGAGCTGAGTGCAAACTTTGTGGCTCAGCTCATCACCAAGCGTCTAAAGATGCCTTAGCATGCCAAAGCAAATACAGTAAATAACTCTATTATTTCTACATGGCATTCTCACTCCTGATTTGAAAAAAAGCTTAAGTGAAACGTGCTTTGCACTACCCGAAAGCAGAAACAGCTCTCTGTCCTGCAGTGTTTTGTGAGAACGCTTCAAATGGCCCTTGGTCTTCTGTGCTTAGGGCTGATGCACGCTCACCTGTACCAGCAGCTCCTAGGCTTAAGCTCTCACTGAGAAAAAAAGCCTATTTGCTGTTCACTGCTTTAACATCAACGTAGCAAGAAGGAGAACACTTTTGAAATATCCACCTTGATCACGTTTGTGACTTGGGCACTGGGGAAACTCAAACCACTTTGCATGATGCCATTTTACTGGGGGTACATCAGAAGTAGCAGGATGTCTTACATTGACGTATTGGTTCCACTTTACTAGACATACAGGACCAAAGTCATCCCTGGCGGAACTCCATAACCTTCAACAGACGGGATAAATTTGATCCCATACGCCCACAGCAGCTGGGGAATACAATTGTTTTCGTCTTTTCATCCATATTTTGAAGATATGGAGACTGATTTTCCGCTTGCAAGGCAGCTTGAGATTTCTGCATATGTGCAATGTGAAGCAAACCGTTTGTATTATCATACATGACCCTGGTATGCTTGTTATGGTCATCTGTGGCACATATCTAGATTTTAAATTAAACACAGCTATAAATAGCCTAGGAAGAATCAAGCTGGAGATTATTTTATCAGACACTCAGCAATCTGTTCAACTGGCTTTCCTGCGTACTAAACATGGCATCAGAGTCCATTTTGAATGTACAATTATGTTTTCTTTATGTAGCACCCCCTATCATCTATTGTACTCATATAGAGAGAAGCAGCTCGTAAATACCATTTCACATTCCAAACAATTCGCTATAGGCAACTACATCATTGCTTTGTTCAAATAAATTTACATAAATCGTTATTAGAATGTTTGATCTTAGCAACTTTATTTTGCTCTCAGAGCACAAATTAAATGTGTGCTTAGAGCAGAATATTTTAGATGGAATAGATGGAGTTATTCCTGAACTGTTCTTGAGACACGAGTAGACATTTCCATCTGATTTTTCATTTGTAACGTAATTTCTTTAGTTTTCTCTGTACATTTAAAAACCACACATTTAATTTGCAGGGGTTTCCCTGGAAGTGCGCAGTAGAATAGATGACTGTGCTGCAATCTGTTCATCCATCAGCCAGTGCTTCCTTTGACTCATTCTGCATTCTGCTCCAAACACTTCATGGGAAAGGCCAAGAACGGCACTAAGTCCCACTTGCTGCTTGACATGATTATATTACAAGCAAACTGTTGTTGTTAACCAAAATTTGCAAATAAAGTCATTGGAAGATAGATCTATTTCCAGTAAATATTTCTGTGTTTGGATTAATTGAACAGAGCTAGTCCTCGCTAGCTCAGATTTACAGCCCAGCACCCACCCATGCATCTCAAAACGAAATGTGTTGTTCTCATTAGAATTATTCACTTACAAACACACACATCTTAATTGTCCTTGACTCACAGACCACAACGAGTGACTCGGAGAAGAAAAGCAGAGGGCACAGTCACACAGCAACTGCCCTTCAAGCCCGGCTCTTCCACCCTGCCAAGCCTGAAGACACAGTGGACCTGTACCACGGCTGTCTATGTGGACCCCTTCTTCCTCCAGGAAGGCAGCACAGCACGTGTCTGCTGTTACATTTACTCCACTTGCATGTCCTGCTGTAGGCATTGCTGGTATGTCTCAGCTGCCAGCCCAGCGGCTATACATCAGTTCAAATGGACATGAAAAATGCAGCAGAAGCAGAAACACAGCTGAGAAGCCTGTATCAGGATTCAATGCAAATACCACCTGCCCACATGGTGTTTCTTCTCAGTCTTGATCTCAGAGATAAGATGGAGTTTTGCAATCTGGAGCTACATCTGGGTCAAGATGAGGGTGTGGGAGAGGTTCAGGCCAGAGAATGCTCACTTCCAGTCCCTCACAACTTTATGCTAGAATAGATAACTCTGCTATTTGGGGTAAAGGGGGGGGGAGTGTGTGGGGTGTGACTGCAGATAGGGGAAAAACCTCTTGCAAGTCCTTGTCTTTCTTTCCTGCCCTCAGAAACCAGAAGAATTGCCAGCAGAGCAGAGCAGAAGGACCAAATCAAATATCTTCGCTTATACTTAATCTAAGTATACTGCATATCCTTATAAATCTGGCCAGATCCGTTCCCAAACTAGCATATCATAAAAAATTGCTTCAAATACGGAGGCTTTCCATTCCACAACCACGGTGATACCATGTGAATAGCAAGTAACCACGTACTGGGAACCCAGTGAAGCTTCAGTAACACAGCCACGGAAGATGGCAATAATTTATCATCTCTGCAGTAGTTTAATCCCAGATGCACCATTTGCTAATTTATTTCCATATGTACCTGGCAGACAGATTAATCAGCCACCTCTCTCTGAAACCTAGATTGCACTTTATCTCTTTAGTAAGCAAGAGAAAACAAATGTACACAGCAAAATAAGAGTCCCTTACAGAGGAGCTTTGTCAACCTTTACAGCTTGCCGTTTCCTTTTTTAGCTTAACAATGGCTTTTCAAAATCTAACACCCAATCTCCTTTCACATCAGTGCACTTCTCCATCTACTTAAGTCTCTTTGCTAACGCTTGTGAAAATGAAGACAGAGATACAGAGCGAACATCCCTTGTACTTCTGGAGCCAGCTGGAGAAAGCAACGTGGTCCAGCGAGAGGGGCAGTAGCCCTGCACCGGGGCCATGGCCATCCTCATGGCAGGCAGCAATGCCTCCGAGCTGAGGAGGCTGTTTCTCTGTGCCGGGGTTTGCAGAGTTGCAAAATTAGGATAATAATATTTTACAAAACATTTTGAGCTCTACTGAACTAATTACTATTATCAGCAATAACGTGCTTCCGGCGCACTTAGCCCTTCTTCTGGAAAACTCTGCAAAGGGGCTGCACTTGCCAGAGCCGAGCAGCTGTTAGGGCTTCAGCAATGTTATTGGTAATAAATACAGTGTCAGTTCTGTGCCTGGTGCCCTTTAAGGATCTGTTTGCAATCCGCTCTTTATTTTGATTATAAGACATTATCTGCATTAAACATAATTAGTCATATTATATCATTTGCCAATCTAAGCATAGTCACTTGACAAGGAGGGATGGAGTTGAATGAAAGCACAGCACAGTCTGAAGCCCAAGGAGATGAAGTGAGTAGGAGCTGGCACAGACCCAGTGGGGACACGGGCTCAGGCATCCCCCGGCTACAGGCTTTTTGTGTGAAGGGTGTCATTTGCACAGCCACACTGTGACTCTGTTCCCTGGGTCAGAGCCTGAACAGGCATGTGCAAAACATCAGTATCAAACCACAGAAGAGTAATAAAATGACTGCTGAAAATCAAATTATTTATAAGCTTCAGTATCCTTGTAACAGTTACAATAATCAAAATACATAAATATTTGGATATGCTACTGACAGATGGTGCATACTGGAATAATCATACAGAGTATGTCAGTTTTCAGAATCAGCTTATTCCAGAGTTGGCATGTTTCAGGGCTTTCTGCTACTAAAATAAGCACCTGGTATTTGATCCTCCAAAAATGTATTTTGCCAAACATATGGGTGTCTTTTGATAGAAAAGTTACCAGGCTTGTCACCATCCACAGACACTACCCAAATAACAGTGCACTGCCATCAGCTACCTTTGCTTTGCGTGCACGTCAGTTGGAAAGGCAGCAGCAACCCTTCTTCTTAGAGCTGGGGCTGTCAGGACAGAGTGACAGTGCCTTGCCAAAGTGTATCTGCAGTTTGGGTTTGATCCACATGTTGCCTGAGAGACAAACTTTCATTTGCAACCCGAGAACAAACAACTCAACTTCTTTTGTCTATTCTCCTCCGTTGGCAAGTCTGAAAAAGTCAGGGCTTTTGGAGAGCTTTTGGAGAGCTTTTGGTTGGAAATAATTAATGCTCATTAATAATGGTTAAAACAATTACGGTGGACAAATACGCTTACTTGTGTTGGGCATCAATGACACGGTAGCCTATGCCCTGGACTAAAAAACCCACCTGGAGAAGACAGCCCCAGGTAAAGGGAAGGAGGAGAGCAAAGGCCATGTCCGCCGTGGGCTGCTCCTCCATCCCTGCACCCAGGACAGTGAGGCGTGGGACCAGCATGCACATGGGAACAGGGACGCCATTCCATCACCCCCCCAGGGTTATTCTCAAACAGCAGCCTCCTTCCTCCCTTGCAGGGGAGGACAGCCTGGAGGAGACACAGCCTAAAGTGGGTTCTTGGCCATCACTGGCCCCAGGATTTCTCTGGGCCGCATCCTCCTCTTAGCAAGTCCAAAACGCACCAGCCATGGCCCTCCCAGGTAGTAATTCCTGATTCCTCTCCACGAACACCAGTATTTCTGAAAAGCTGTTTACAGTCCCACGTAACAAGCCGTTTCAGCAGATAGTAGTCAGTGGTAAACAGGCAAATTTAGAAGATTAATAGGCATTCGTTTATTATGTTACACTCTTCTCAATTTTCCCAGACAATCAAATTGGTAAATTAGAGCCATAATTTTCCACCAATTAATACCAGATGTGACACATTTTGACATTAAAAGAGTAAATATAAAAGAACTGTCAAATACTTCATATCCCTAATATAATACCGTCTGAATGGAAAACCTAAAATCCTCCTGCTTCAGCCCTGTTCTGAAAAACAAACGATGCTGGTGTTTCCAACAACTGCACATTCACATGCTGCACGCTGATCCCTCGACAGTCGCTAACACCTTTCCCAAATGCATGTTGACTAAAAAGCCCAAACCCTGAAGCAATATTTATACCTGTAATCCAGTACAGCACATACTGTCATACCATGAAGGGAGATGCCAATAACAAGCAAGAGAAAATGCCAAAGACAAACCAGGGCCATTATATGTTTTCAGTCCAGTACAGGAAAATGTTACCAAAGCTTTTAGAAAAGAAAACAGAACCTAAAAATCTTGATTTGGCTCCATTTATAATCAGCTGACCTGGCACTTCCCATGTCTAGCCTAGGACACCGCAGCATCAGTTACAGGACGGTCTGGAGCACGCCGTGACCCTGGAGTCAGCCAGACTCTGCGTTAACACAGATGACCCGCGTGACGAGGCCACAAGGGGACCGGGGGGACACTGCTCCCTGTAGAGCCGGGCCCTGCTGCACAGGACGCAGCGGTGCTGCCTGCTCCAGTGATGCTCTGCTATCCAGAGAGCAGAGACACGGAGCTCTGGGAGCAATTAAGGCTCATCTGCTTTTAACTGCATCAGCTACAGCGTCGGGGAGGAGGGAACATACCATACAGCCGCTCTCTTTTTCTTCAGTGATAGCCATATCCCCTTTTTCCATACAGTCCCAGGTGCCATGGAGTTTTGATACAGGCTGAAGGTGACTTTGCAAAGGAGGACATACGCCCCTCACACACCACACGCCCCTATCCTCAAGCACACTGCCCTATGAATTTTCCCCATTTGTGCTCTGGAGCTGAACTGGAATCACACAGTCCATCTGTCCTGGGTTCAGCTACAGCAGT
>NW_009933237.1:218798-223270 GCF_000696875.1 Nestor notabilis | reverse complement strand
TTTCGTGTGCCTCAGCATTCTTTCCAGGAGATTGTTGGCTTAAGATCAGGATTTCCCTCTCGTGTTTATTGTAAATTCTGTTGAAGTAGTCCAGATTGATTGTTGTACATACATACTGCAAGAGACCCTATATTTTCTTCATGTGACTGTCAAATAGAAAGAAAATCAGTGTGTTACTGCAGTGCAGCTGTGGGTTTGCTCAGCAAATCTGGCCCACAGACATAGTTATATAGCAAATCTCCCAATTGCTGGTTCCATTTTGATGAACCACAAATATCTTGGCATCCTAATCTCTCCACAGCATATTAAATCTCAGCTTGTAAAAAAAAAGAGAGAAACAGTGAAAACACTGTAGTAAGGATTGCCTTCTTCCATTCCATCATTTGATGCTTGCTGTGTTTCTACAGAGAGGGAGAAGAAGGGAAGTAACACATTTGTGATGTAATGCAGACAGGAAATCTCCTTAACTCGAGGATTAGTAGGAGTTTTTAAAGGACATGCACCCTGCATCGTGAATTTTCTGTCACTACTGGATTCTGCTCACTGTGGGAATGGGAATTAGAGAAGAAGCTTTTTTCAGGCTATTGGGAAAAGTAATGCAGGTTTATCAGAGGAAGGTCTGGGCAAGCAGCAGAAACTGTTGCAGATGACAATAGTATTCTTGAGAAGGGGAACATTCTTAAGGAGAAAAATAGAAGAAAGGCTATTCTAGTAGAAGCTTGAATAGATATGCACAGGCCCAGCAGGTACTGTCCTGAGATATTAAAGAATTTCCTGCCTCTAGCAGATTAAACAGACACATTTTTGCTGGTTCTGCAACCTTCCATTAGGTAACTGTGCTCCTCCACCTTCATAGATAGCTTGGGAATCACATATCCATCAGAAAATATTTCATCTGCCATTGTTACAAATGTCTATTTCTTACATGTAACAGCAGCAAACATGGTTACTCTCTTCTTTTCCTGTGTTTTCAGTTGGAGCTGTTCAGTTGGAGCAATTGACGCTGTATGTAGTTGATTAAATCAGTTGCATTTTAGAGGCAATTGGTGAACCTTTTTTATTTTTAGCTGAAAAAAAACCCCAACTTTATACCCTTTATGATAAAGCAATCAATAAAAAAAATAAAAATCTCACAGCTTTTGCATTATAATTTCTCTTTGAGGTCTTTACCTTTTTCAATAACTCTTTAATGTTACATTATAACTCAAATACTTATTTGTTTTTCCTAGATTACAAAAATAAAAGATTGCTTGCTTTAAAGTCAGCCATGCTTCACAAATCTGAGGCTGAGGAGGATTATTAGAAGGTAAGAAAGGTCACACCTTGTTAGACAATAGAACCATCTCTTCCAGTCTTCTGCTCTTCAACTGTACCCAAAATACCTGGAAAATGTAGCAAGGCAACTATATATGATACATCCCCTTGTATTCCTGACTTCCAAACATTTTTTGTTCGGAGGATTTAGGTTTTGTGTATTTCATAAACCTTGGTGGATTTCTCTTCCATGAGCTTGTCCAGTCTTCCCTTCTACCCTAGAATATCTTCTAGAATATCTTCTGAAGAGGTATTCCACAGCTCATATACCTGATGTAATAAGAACTACCTTCTTTGGTTTATTTTGAACCTGGCTTTTACTAGATTCATTTGATTCCCCTAGTGTTTTTCCTTGAAGAGACATTGAATAGCATTTCCTTTTCCCCACCGTCTGTGACAGCGTGGATTTTGTGGGATTTTTTGTTTCCTGCTACAAATTCCTGGCAATGGGATAGGTGTGGCATGCTTATACTTGGCAATGCTTGAATGTATTGTCATGAATTGGTACCTGCTGGAATCAGCATACACGCTCAAACCCAAATTCTAGCTGCAATACCCAGCAAAGTTCTTTCTCAAGAAAGATACTGATACAGAGATACTTAGCAGAGATAGATACCAAAAAGAGTTCACTCTTAGCAGCATTTCAATCTTCAAAGGCAGCCTTCATATACAGTTTATCCCTTGTAGCTGTGAACAGATTGAATCAAAGGGCCTTTCCAGATGTGAAATGGCTTTTATGCCAAAATGGGGTTTATATACTCTTTCAATCTTCTCATACAACGCTTCAGGACACATATATTTTAAGGAACTGGTTTAAGTGATGTGCTTGCATTTTGGTCACCTATTGCACAACTTTGAAATTCAACCACTCTAAGTAGTATTATGTTGTATTAGGGTTTTGTATTGGGATTGCAGCTCATTCATGTTTCTTACACAAATATCCCTCTTATACACGTGTCTTATACACGTGTCTTATACACGTTAGAAGCAGACGCTATGCTCTTACGTTCCTTGGCTGTATGCACTGTATGTATGTGTGCAGCTGTTGTGCCCTTTTGCAAGGAACTAGAGGCAAGTACATGTATTGCACACTGAACCGTTTTCCTCACAGGCATCTGCCCAGTCTAATCTGTTAAATTGGAGATGTTCAGAAGCTATAGATGTTTGGCTTCAAGTTTATGAGGACATTAACAGCTTTGCCATCTTTGAGATAAACAATAAATTAAGATAATAAAAATGAGAAGGAAACAGTCTTTTAAATGAATCTTCTATATGAGGAATGTCACGTAAGGGCAAGCATGTTTCTCTCCTGCCTCACAACAGTTCTCTCTTCTTGGCCCTTGTCACTCCTAGTCTATCAACACAGAAAGCCCAGATCTCTGCCTGAGTGCTGGCTCTCTCTCCTGTACTGCTGCAACCTTTGCCAGACTGTTCAGTCAGCACTACATTGAATGCCAGCTGACTGCCCTTGCAATGCTGTAGGGCCACAGGCAAAGCAAATTGCTTTCTATTTATTAAAAAATGCTTTCAGCAGACTTCTTTGAAAAGGAAGTCTGCCTGGTGAGCATAAAGGAAAATGAGACATAGGATCAGAGTATGACAATCTGCCATATATGTTCTTCCCTGCCCTGTGACATATCTGTGGAAGGGTAAGGTCAGAATTAGTTGTAAATAAAAACCTGGAATATAGTTGGTAGAAATTATACCATCAGCTTTTTTTAAAAAAAAAAATCTATGTAACCTTGATAGGAAGTTAAATTTGGATGTAAAAAAGATAAGTCTTGAAGGCTTGTTAAGCTGATGAAAAGGAACTGCAACAGAATGCTGTTCTCATTAAGCTAGAAAAAGCCCATTAGCCTTGATTTGCTGGGGTTTGTTCTTTGGGGCTTATGTGAACAAGTAGAACAGAGTTATCCTCCTCTTATTTGTCTTGTATATGTTGTAGTCTCAATATACAGATTGCACTTCTGTGTCTAGCCAAATAAAACCATTCAGCTATAGCCCCAGTCCAGTTCATGCATCTGGCTATATTTAGGAGGGCAAGTTTCGAATGTCTTACTTCTGTGTGGATTCTGGGTCATCCCTCCAAGGTCTTTGCTGTAACATCTCTCTGTCTTTCATTAATCTCAGAGTCTGCTCACAGACTTATCTCAGGTAAATAGGACTAATCGAAGACTTCAACCAAGGCCACGGTCCCGAGGTGGCTTTAGACTAAGTGGTAAAAATCAAGCTGTTTCAGCTTGCGGGATTATTTGTGACCTGTGTGAAATTAATAGCCTGTCTCAAGGTTATCCGTCCTAAAGAACATTTTCCATCAAAAAAAAAAAAGGACATGACCACCTTGGACACTCCTACTAAACAGGAGCCAAGAATTTAATGGGCCTGGGGATGAATTATCCTCATTTCTGAGTGTGGCCTATGCTAATGAAGTACATTGGCGGGACAGTATGAAATACACTGTCTAGTCTTACAGCCTCAATTTTTAGCTTTCTGTGGATTTATATGATCTCAATCCCATCATACCTAGGAACAGTTGTTCATTGATTTATTCTCACAGTAGCCTTCTCACTTTCTGAGTTTAGCTGGGAGTGCATGGCGATGTTCACAAGGCTGCCCAGATTTCCTCGTGGAAGTCCACAGTAGGAAAAGAAATCAGCTGTAGTGTCTTAACCAAACAAAGTTTGGTTCCTTTCAAACACTTGGTTCAGTTATTAAAACTGGAGTGGGGGAGGAGAAAATGTGTGTAATGCAAGTTACTAACTTGAAAATTAAATGTCTTCCTGAAGATGGAGGTTGAAGATGCTGATAACACCACAGAAGAGCAGCACATTCTCTGTGGCTGTTAAACTTGTGTGGTGGGTCCTAATTAGGTTGCGAATCACCAGAACAGTATCATATGAACTGGGCAGGATGGCTTATGCTCAAGATACAGAGGATTAAAATGGGGAACGTGGACCAAGCTGGAGAAGGGAATCTTCTGATGTCTTTTTAAGGGACAACTGTGTGGTAATGCTGTTAAAAGCATGCAGGTATAGATCGAAAATGCAGAATTGCAAGGTACAGGCGAAAGAGAAGAGAAAAAACTCAGACATGTACTGAGTTGTGGATAATAAATAAAAGATTCATTTCAGTTCTGTCTAGAACTGGAAATGACAGCC
>NW_009933237.1:218098-218786 GCF_000696875.1 Nestor notabilis | reverse complement strand
GAGCTGAATAAATAATGCATTAGTTGCAGAGTAAGATTGTGAATACAGGATGACCACTGTTTATTTTAGGATTTTGAAAAAGTTTGACCTTGAATGTAGGATGACTCTTACCCCGTACCTTTGTTCTCTAGCTGTATTCTGTCACGCACTCCCCTCCAAAAACACACACACACACATTGTCAAAACAGGGTTGTGAAAGCCTTTCTGCACAGCCTCATTACTCCGATCCCCTGCTTCCTGCAGTTTAAGTCAATGGTGTCTTGTTCTCAGCTGTATCTTCTTAGAGTTGGCACCAGAGGCCCTGATGATTGCTGAATTTCTGCCAGCACAACAGAATAGGTGCAGGATGGGAAACATTGTGCAGATAGGGCACAAGCTGGGCAAATCAACTGGTCTTGTGTAACTCCTCTCATGTAGATTCTCCGCCTGTGGCTCCTGTAGGATTCTGCAGAGAGGGCGTTCTTGTTGATAAACTGACCCATGGCTTCCTGACTCTGTGCAGAACAGGAATGCTTAGCTTACAGACTCTTTTTTTTTTTTTTTTTTTCTGTCCATATTGCTATTTAGATGAAGCTTCAGGCAAAAATGCTAATTTTTGTCCTCTGAATTCTCAGTGAACAACAATGTATTAATTAATAAAACAAATACAGATTAGGGGAGGGAAGTATTTTGTTGTATATTAAATGCA
>NW_009933237.1:189016-218067 GCF_000696875.1 Nestor notabilis | reverse complement strand
GCTGAACTGACAGCAATGATTATGTGCAATAGATCATTCTGAGCCTAAAACATAAAGTGCGTGTAAATCCTAGTATCCTGTTGAAACGCAGAATGTACACAGGATATCATACAGCATATCAGTTTTGGAGCCGTGAGCTCTACAGGAACCTGCCTGACAAAATGACTGCATGTAGCACTGCAGTGTGAACATAACCATTATGTTCATTCCAGGTTTACTCAGGCTGATCTCACCTGTCAGATGTGTGTGCTAAAGATTTATTACATATAAGAAGCATTCTCCCACTTACAAAACTTACCTTATAGGTGTCCAGCAACCAGTTGGGCTTGCTTCCATGTCCTAGATTGCTGTATCCCACAGACAGGTGGACTTTGCATTTCCATGGCTGCCAATTTGTTTTCCTTCTTTCAGCATCTTGACTCTCACAGACAGCTAGAGTTTGATGAAACCACGTGAAAATGCCAAGTGTGAAAACATCCATACCTTTATGACTGATCATCTTTGGTGGATGGTGCTTATGTACAGACTGCTCAATAACAACGACTTCTGTTCATTCACTCTCACTTCCCAGCAAAAGAGTTGCACTGAGCTGGGAGCGAAGAATTCACAGGAGCTTCCTTCTCCCTTCCCTCCTCTGGGGTGGCTATAATACAGCCATGTGGAATGGAATATGGTCACACAATCCACCAATCTCTTTACCTGGGGACTGTATTCTCCCTTGGTAGAAAAATGGAAGTCCTCTTTTCTAGAGCTTTTGTCCAGCAAGTCAGCTTTGACAGCCTTCCTGTGTTTTATTAACACTGTAGATGGTATTCGTTTAACAGGATGTGTACATACTGAAATACCTGTCTCCTGAAAGGGTTATTGTCCTCTGATATTTTCTTTCTGCTGGGTCACCTGAAGTTTATTTCCAAGTACTCTTTCATTAGGGTATTAGGGTTTCTTCAATTTTCTGTAGGTTTTTAGGGTTGAGGGGTCTTTTTAGTCTCATGATTTAATTTCAAGCTGTCAGGGCAACACCATACTCCTTTGAAATGCAAAAGGTAACCAGAATAAATGATGAGAGAAATGAAGTTACTGAAGTGATTATCAGTGTCAGCATCTCAACTGAGTGGGAAAAAGACAGTCTCAGAGAAATACATTAAGAAAATACAAGCCAAAGACAGGATTTTGAAAGGGAACTATAATCCTTTCCCCTCCAGATCTTAGCCATTATTTTATATTAGTTGTGCATGATTTTTTTTTTAGCTCACTTAAGATATTTTTTCCACTTCTGCTACATTTCCCTTTTTAAAATGTCAGTAACTTAAAAGTGTCATCCTATCATGCAATGGTGTGATTCAAAAGAATTTCAAGAAGTTTAATCCCTCGGATGTACTGGTTTGGGGTTTTTTCCAACATGTTCAGTAGCTTGGTTTCCATATCCAGTAAGGTTGGTCTGGTCTGAACATACCAGAGCAATGGGTAGTGTCGAATGCAAAACTGGGACCTATGATCTGTGGGTTGCAGTGTTCAAACAGTTGTTTTTCCAGTGCAGTGAGGAATAGGTGTTAAAGAACATCAGTTGGAAACCCACAGTCGAGTCATACAGACATCCTGGTTAAGCAGAAGTTCCCCATTTGACTGATAGGAAAACCAAAGCACAAGAAGCTTGTATCATCAGGCTGCAGGTGTTTCCAGGGCAAAGACTATAGTTTTGTGGGTCTGCTGTAGAAATATCTATTATCTATTACACTGGGGCTCCAATTCTTACCCTAACATGGGTAATAACACTTAACACCAAAGGTAAAGGTAGAGGCAGGGGCTAGTCTTGAATCATCCAATTTGCTGTCCCAGAAATTCCTTGCTGGTTAATTATTCCATATCTCTTCAGACCAACTGAAAGTGCTGCTATTTTTCTTAGAAGATACAGATTGACAAGCACTAGCAAAGGAGGAGAGACAGGAGGTAACATTCTGATATCTTACTTGTTGGCCACACTCCCTTTATACTAGTTCATTTTATTAGTGCTCGCTCTTCCTATTATTGTCTCTTTTAGAGCATTATAAATTCTGACCATTTTTCTTTGAACTGATTCCTAGTCCATGTTTCTTGTTTAGGAAAATCAAGTGTATTTGAAGGTAAAGTTAGAGTTTTCCTAATATTTCCGTTGCTTTGTTGTTGTTACTGCTCTGATGTGGGAAGACCTATTGGCCACAGACATAACTCCCTCTTTACACACAGCTGGCAAATGAAAACAATATCAGAACATCTCCATGACACACAAGGCTTTTATGCAGTGATGTTTCAGACTTTACTGCAGTTTCCTTTGGAAATGCTTAAAACAACTGCATCTGTTTCCTTTCATTGGGATTTTGTGTTCTTTAAGCCAAAAGGAGGGGATAAAACTCATTAATTCTGAACAATAATTGCAATGTCCTATATAAATATTTTTTAGACTGCAGTTTTGTTTTTTTTTCTTTCCACTAAAAATATAAAATAGCTTGTCTGTTCAATGTAATGAGTGTTCCTGGATACTTCTACATTGCTCTGTTATGCAGAAATACTTGAACTAGATTTAAACAATCTGGCTCAGATGTTGGTATCAAGCTAGCAGCAACTATGCAGAAAGCAGTACAGAGCCAGACACCTAACGGCAGGAGAGAGCGCAACATGTGTTTAATTTACCGTGTTTCTCAAGTGCATTTTGCATCCTACAGCGACTGTCAGGCTGTCATGGCAAGACCACTACCAGCCTGAGTATATCCTTCCCAAAAAGGCAGGAGAAACCCACCTCCTGTGGCAGACGCTGTAGCTGTGTTTCAGCCTTGGGCCAGAGAGCACCTGGCAGCCTTCTGTGGCACTGTACATAGAAGATGGTGAATGCAGTTATAAGCCAAGTACAGGTTTTTTGAAGGCAAAGTAGATTTTGCTAATATACTACACAGGGGCAAAATAGAGTAATTTAAACTACAACATCTAATCCAAAACAACAAAAGCAATGCCATGTCTCCCTGTATTTTGTCTCTGGGTCTGTCTCTAGCTCCATTTGTGCTTCTCAGACAACTCTGTTTCTGACAGATATGTACAGCTGTGGTCTAGTGTTCCCTGCTTAAGAAATTATTTGTTATTCATGTCTCTTGAAATTGCTCTTAATCCAGGCCAAGATAAAGTGCAAATCAAAGTACCTAAAACAATTACAGTAGATAAAACATTTTGAACTGTTTATAAATAAAAGCATAAAAGAAAAAAACAAACAAAACAAAACAAAACCCAAACATGCAGATGAGGTGGCCTCTCAGAGATCAAATCTACTTACCAACAGCTTGACACATGTCCAAATGTCTGCCTGCTTACCCCTGGTCCCAGGAAGGCAACCTTCTCTCACCTGACCAGAACAGCACTGGTCTGTGACATTTCTGCTGGGCTGGGTTACTCGCTCTTACCCTCTGTTACTGGTAATACTACAAATACATTTAGTTAATTCTTGCTTGGCTCCACACTACAGAAGTCCTGTTCCTTCTCTGAGTTACCTGAAAAATTCCCATAAGAAAGAGTGATCCTATATCTTCACATGTCCCATCTGCAGCTCTCCGCAATACATGATACAGGCATTGGGATGTCCCAGACTACACACACTCTAGCATTTTCTGTAGTGTGCTGGAGGGAAATGTTCGTGGTCACAAGAGTCCAGCAGTGTGGCTGGGACTTAACTATCTCAGGGCTTCCCTACCTTAATTCCTGTTAGAGCTTATGACAGCAGGGAAGTCTTTGCTTCCACAGGATACACCTCTTGAGTACCTACAGAAAAGGAAATGGAAAAGTACTGGGGCAGACTATCATAGCTTTGTACTTACATCTCAATAGTCACACTTCAAGACTTAGCTCCTGTTCGCTAACCATCCACTGTGTTAAATGATAGCTGTTTCCTCCAAACTCAGGGGGAACTGGCTCTCTTGGCAAAGGCACAAGTGTTTGCACTCCAGTTCTGCAACTCGGCCACAGAGTACCTCGAATCATCAACAGAGCCATCACCTTCAAGCCCAAGCTAACACAGCTACTGAAGGCTACAGAATTCAGTGCCTTAATGTCCTCTTTAACGTATCGCTCAGCTTCACCCACAGCAATAAGAGCTGTTAATTGAAAAATACTAATCTAAGTAAGTCACTCATTTGTTTTTGGAGTGTGGGTTGTGAGACTTAATATGGACATGAAAGACAAAATACATAGGGTGATTGAAACAGGCAAGGAGTGGACTTTCTCCACAGGCGAAAACAAATGTCTTTTTCTGAGAGATCAGGATTTGGAATAGCACAGCAGTGTCATATGTGAAGAGGAAGTACATCTGTGCTTGAAATGCTGCTGCAGATAAAGAGAAGATATGAAATTTTAAAAAATATTTCCCAAAACAGTGAGACTGAGGGTGGGTCTCGGAGTAATTCCAACCTGGGATATTAGGCCTGGGACTAAGTTAATTTACTGGATATGAACATAAGTAAAGGAAAAAAAAATAGTCTGATGTTTTTCATTCTTTATCATTTTCTGTCACTCCTTTTTCCACAGTTTATCACTGTGCACACCCCCTTTTCCACTGTCTCTGGAAGATACAACAAGTTTGTGTAGATACAACCCAGGGACCATGTAAAATAACCACAGAAAACTGAAATATAAAATCATAGCTGTACACCTGAAGCGAAAACTGAACTTACAGCATCAATGGAAATGAGCCATTTTGGCATTCACTTCCTTCTGGTGTTAAACAAGATTAAAAAGTAAAAAGCTAGGTACAGCTTACTGTATGAGAGAGGTGAGAGGGGAGAATATAACGTAACAGCTGATACCAGATGGTAAAAATAATTCCTTAAGATGGTACATTTGCTTTCCATTTAAGAGTTATTAAAATACTTTTGTTCGATGTTCCCCATTAAGACCTGTAGTAGTTTAGATCCAGTGAGGAAACTTCCTTTATATTACCTTTCAGAAACAGTATCCTTAAATATGTTCCTCACTGCACAAATAAGTTGCTCAAGCTATGAGGTATCTACTGTTGATAATCTTTTCAAAAGATGGGCCCTCTGTAAGTCTAACATGAAGTCTTACCACAGCTTCAAGGTTCAGATGCAACAATGAAATAATAGTTTAAGATCTGTAGGTTTGGCCATTGCTATTTATAAGTTTAAATGTCCATTTCCAAGAGACTTGTATCCAAGTCTTCTTCTTTAAGATTGCTATAATCTCTTTTGGAATGTTTGTTGCATACATTCACAAAAACTATTCTGGCACAAAGATATTTGCTTGTTGTCAGGGCAAAAATGCAATAGTAACTGGAAATTTCAGTCACTGTACTGCAGACGAGGTAGACATCCCATAAGGGAAGGCTAATCCAAATTGTAAATAATTGAAATGGTAGCACTTTGAAAAAATAATGAAATATCCACTCATGGTTTAGGCCTGAGGAGTGAGCAGGAGCTGGTTCACAATGTGTTAATTCTGAGACATTCTGGATCAAGGACAGTAATATGATGAATATCCATGTTCTTCTCAGACAGAAAAAGCTAGCCAAACAATACCCCTCCTCTCAACCCCCCCAAAAACCTCACAGATCATTAGCAGTGAATCTCAGAAAAGTCAGTAAAAGATAAGACAAAGCTAATCAGGTGGAGCAACTGAAAGGGTAAAACACTTTGGAAAATGAGAGGAAGATGACAGTTTAAAGGGACTATGTAAGAAGACTGAATGTTTTCTACCAGTTAAAAATGTTCAGTCAACACACAAAGAAAGTAAAGCAGCTAAAAAAACAAAGAAAAGAAAGCTATCAGGAGTAAAGTTGTATTCTTCAAAACTGGAGGTTATGTTTAAGAGGAAAATACAAGAAAGCGTAATCATTGGCAAGGTAAACATACAGCCATAATAAGGAAAGCCAATACAAAGCATGAAATTTAACAAAGGTATTAAAACTGATAATAAAAACTTACTCAAACATCAAAAGCAGGAAACATGCCAGAGAATTGGTGAGCCTGAAATTGATCTATGTGTAAAACCTAAAGTTGACGCCAAGGCTTCACTGTTCACTGCAGAGAAGTTTATGGAGTTCTTCATACCAGGACCATTCTTTACAGAGAAAGAGTCTGAAGATTTATCTCAAACTGAAGTGTTGATACAAGGACTTTGGTGCCTAGAAGAAAATGTAAACCACACAATAACTGTTAATCAGGACCATGTGGTATTTACCTAAGTGCTCCAGAGGAACTCCCTGTGAAGGCTATGAACTAACTGTGGTGCATGATATATTGCTTAAATCAGCCTGAGCACAAGAGAAATATAAGGTGATAAATACAATGGAAAAAGTAAGAAGAACAGAGTTAATTCATATATGGATAAATGTGAGGTATCTAGGAAAGGCTTGAAGAAGAGAATAAAATCTTTTTGAGGAAAAATATTACCTTATAAATCTATTACAGTTCTTCGATCCAGTCACTGAACTTGTAAAATTGATTCAATTGATACAGTGATTTTATCAGCAAGCATTTGATATTTCTCAACAGAGGTCCTTAAAGGAGCTAAGCTGTCATTGGAGTGGTCACATAGATTATTAAATTTTTAGAAAAAAAAAAGGGTAAGAATAAATGATAGGCTTTTGCAATTGAAAGAAGTTACCAGTAAGGCCCAAGGGAGCTATACTGACTCATGTAGTTCATTAGATGAATTGGGAAAGGACTGAAGAGTGAGGTGATGAAGTTAGTAAATGATACAGAATTAATCAGGCTAGCCAAAACTAAACCAGACAGTAAAGAGATGTAGAAGGATTTCATGATACTAAGTGACTGGGTTCAAGGAAAGTAAATAGGGAACAATTAAGTGTAAGAATTTATTGACAACTAATGAAATTATGAGGCAAGTGGTTTAAAGCAAACAAAAGGAAATACTTTTTCTGCAAATAATTAAAATGTGGAACTCATTGCCACAGGATGATCTGGAGCCCAGAATTACTTTTAGAAAGTAATTAAGACAAACTCACAAAAAAGCAGCTCACAGAGCATGGCTAAAACACAACACTGTAGAATAACTTCTGGTTTAAGGAGCCCCTAAACAAGTTAGTACTGGAAGCTGGGAGGTAAAGCAGTGGAAAGGTCATTCTATAATTGCACTAGTCTTATATTCTTCCCCTAAACATCTGCTGTCAGCGGAATTAAGGCCATATGAATGAAGCATTTTGAGCACTGACTCCTAAGAATTGGGACTATCCTATTCAATTTGTTTCTCTTTTTGTCTTATCCATCTGTTTTTGTTTGTTTCATCTTGTAGGTTTGGGACAAGGACATTTATTGTATGTTTATAGAGCAGTTAGTGCAATTAGGGCCAACAGCATTTAAATTTTAGCTTTGAGCTTCCAGAAGTTATTATAGTATAAATGCTGAGCTACCTTTCACAGAAAAGGCTTGTTATATTACAAAGGCTTTTTATATTACGAAAGCAAACAAACAGAAACCTTTGTGGAAGAAAATTAAATTGCAATGTCAAGCACTTCAGAGTTCAGAAAGATGTAATTTAAAGCTCTCCAAGCAAGCTTTAACTTATTCAGCCCAAGCCTGGCAGTGCTATATGAAAATGGAATTACTACACAGAGGAGAAGCAATCCAGTATAGGTGCCATGTTTAACTTGGTCTCTTTATTAATTCATTTATCATTTCATTCACACATTCCATTCATAAACACACAAAAAGTCGTAAAGTCTACTGCTGTAACTGGGTCCTTCATTTTAGTTTCAGCATGACTAATGGAAGAATGCTAAATGAAAGAAAACTGGAATGAGGAATCTGTGAATCAAAACAGTAAAAGAAAAGGGAAGAAGGTGAAGCTTGAGGGAATAATAGTTTTGTAGAAGTGATGTATTTTCTATTGGTTAGCAAAAAACTTGTGTTACCAGTGAGACAAAACTATGGAATTATTTTCACTGATGGGAATGCATTTGGGACAGCCTGCTTAGATACATATGTTCCAGCACTGAGCAGGATCTCACACTGAATAAGAAGTTGTAGGATTTCCTTCATGATCAAATATAGACATAATATGAAAAAATGTGTTTACTTCAAGTAAAAAAAAAACCAACAGACCACAGAAATGCATTTAAACATCTGTGTCCATATCTTTTGGATGTGAAGAATGAAGGCTGGAAGTTCAGATGCTGAGCAAATGAAGAGGAGTTTTCTTGCTGGTGATTTTCCAGAGAAAGAAGAGTCCAGGGCAGCATTATGTCAGAGAACCAAACCACAACAATGAGAGGTAGGGAGAAAACAGGTAACCTGGGTACTCTGCTTCTCCCGTTGTCTATCTTTCTCCCTTGCAAACCTTTTATTTTAAAACTTTGATCTCTCTGCTGTCTAGTTACTGAACGCCATGTTTTGGGTGCTTTTCACCTTACTTATAAAACAGTTTCTCACTCCCTCTCTGCATTGAAGGCATAATCTGCTAAGGGTATCTAAATTACTAGTGGAGACCAGTGTCTGAAAGTCTTTACCCTTTGAATTTGTTTTTCCCTTAAGTCAAAATACTGAACAAATTTTGGTATAAGCAAAGTACAATCCTGTGAAGTGCTGAGTTCTCACAGCTCCTATTAACTCCCACTGTCCCAGACCAGTGAAATATTAGGTACCCCTGGATCTGGATCATTGTTTGCTTCACCACTGTAGTCTTTCCCAGTGAAGGACAGACATCTTGCTATCCCTACTTAAAACCTTAGAAAGGAAACATCAGGTGCAGAAAAGTTCTTGTCACACCCACAGGCTTTCTGAGTTACAGCACAAGCTGCTCAGGCTTGATTCTCAGTCAAAAATATCTCTCAACTGCTCCCTGAAATTAACAAAAGTTAGAAAGCACCACCCTGTCCCATAGGTACCTTGTGAGAACAAAACCATGAAAAACTGTATGTTACAGAAGTTTAAAACGAGAGAGACGCATAACTGAAAGAGGTTTTGCTGCAAGGAATTTTCTCTCTTATCCTTCAAGAAATTATTGGGACCCAAGTATCCTTGTGCTGTCATTGTAGCAATCTCTATAGTGTGACCAAAGCTATTTACAAGGATCAAGTTCCCATAAATCTGATCAGGAACTGGGTGTTTATATATCTTACCTGCTTCATAAATGGGGTGGAGAGATAGAGAGCTCTTCATTGAACCTCAACAGGACACAGTATTATACAACCCCAAAGGAAATTCCAAAGATTACAGTTATATCACCCTCTCTTAGTTGGGATGTGCACACTGCATCAAACACAAAATTCCAGCAGGTCCATGTATGCATCCCTGTGCCACGGGAATGAAAATGTGTCCTGGAGTTATATATGCCATACTTGCTTTGAAAACAAAGTCAACATATTACTTTTTAGAGAAATGATAGGATCTTAGCAAAGCATGGACTTGTAAAGGCCAGATAATGTGTGCAAGTCTGCAGACTAACCACAGACATCTACAAATCACAAGAAGTTTATGCAAAGCTGTTGTCTTGATATTTCTTTGTGCCATTCTTCAATATTTTTAGAAATGTCTGTCTTAGTTAACATAGACATTATTCCATATTTTAATTTGCAATTGCTTTTACATGTACTGTAATTAGTACAAGGTCAAAAGGAAGGCTTTTGAAAGGAGATATGAGGTCCGTGTTGTCACCAGATGACAGCATGTTGAAAAGTTACCAAAATGCCATGGCAGAATAAAAGAGAGATTTTGCTTTTTGCTTTGCTCCTTAACATGAATTGCTGAGCATTCAGGATTTCTTTGGATCAAGGCTCAGTCATCACTTTCAGAGTGAAGAAATGACTCCTTGACAGGAAAGGGCAAACTAGATTCTTGTTTTCCTTCAATTGTATCAACATTTACAGTGGTTTGAACTACCCCCATTGTAGTTTAAACCCACAGGAAGGGGCTCTGGAGAAGGAAATCTTTGTGATAACATACCATTACACAGCTTCCTAGGGTTTTTTGAGGGTTTTATTTTTCCACTAAGGAACAGGCTTTCTCTCCAGGGGCTATGTTATAGGGCTTGTCTCCAGATCCTAAGCTGGGAAGGAGTCCTTTATGCTGGCCATCAGCTTTCCATCCAACAGTTGGTTGCAGTATAATTCCCTTGAAGACTAGCTATGGGAGATTGGGATCTCTCCTTACCCTTGCAGGTCTGAAGGGAACGCAGGGGAGGGTCAAAGCAGGAAAGCAGGTTGATGGGATTAACCTGATGCCTTTCCCGCCCATGTGGAATCAAGAAAAAGCAGGGAATGGAGATCCTGCAAATTAGTGGGAGAGAATAAGGCAATGTGGCCAGCAAATACTTCGAGTTAGGTTCTACTTAGGAGCCATTTTTCCACTCATTCAGGAAATCTTAGATGAATTATTGCAGGACTAATTTAAAGAAGCCTCTCATGAGTTTTAGTGTTTGCCTGAGTAAGGATTCCAGTACCTGGCAAGAGATTATACTATAGTGAAAAGTTTTCAGTGTTTTCTGAATCCATGTTTTTTATATTTTGTAGTGCATCAGGGAAAGACAGTGTGTGATGATGGATGCATAACTTTTTTCTTCTGATTTTTGGTAATGCAAAAAGATATGAAGTCATGTTGGAGTGATGAAATATTCTGCTTTCATTTACAATAATTTCTCTGTCACTAGTTTTGAAATACCAAGGACCAGTCATGTCCTGGAGGACTTTCTCACTTCTTATTTGGACAAAGCTCCTCCTTAAACTAATTCACTCACTAAAAGCACAGAAAAAAAATTCAAGACTTGAGTATTACAAGATTAAAACCCAGATTTTCATCAGAGGATGTGTGACAGAGGTTGATATGGGAACCCAACATTCCAGAATTAAGTTCAATAATTGTCAGCAAAGACATGGGTGTTTCCTGCAAGCTGAATTTTGTAATCATTATCTGATTACCTGTACACTTTCAACTGCCCATGTCTCAAATAAAAATGATACTGTTGTTAAAGTTCTGTGTGCTGAAATTGAGGGATAATGGCAGCTAAACCTGACTTGTACCTGGTGGGAGACAGTAGGAAGTACATCATGCAGCTCCAAAGTGACCTCATTACAAGGCTCAAGTCATTAGGTGCTGGTCTCTTCCTGGGGTAGATCAGAGCCACTAAGCTACCTTAAAAGTGTTGGTAAATGAGATGAGCCATCTCTGTTCAAGGACCCCTCTTTGTCCTGAGGCCAACGGGCACAATACAACTATAGGGTAAGCTAAATTGCCTTACTCTGCTAACAATGTGGTTGCACCCAAAATGCCTTTTAGGAGTAGTCCTTGCCCTGTGCTAATTCCCAGTTATAGCTGGGCATTGTCTGGAAGCCTTTGGCAGGCTCTGAGTTCAGGCCAAAACTCTGCCAGACCCATGCAGAGACAGCTGGAGAATTACAGCCTTGATCCTGGTTCTGGCCATGCTCCTATACCTGGAGCAAAGTCATTTCCCTCTTTAGCTCTACTAACCAGCATGCAGGACGAGATCACCAACCTTCTGATTCACCCCTGAACTGTTCCAAATCACATATGCAAGTCTAAGCACTAGATTCCCAGAAGGAACAGCACTCACCCTTCTACCTGGTATGTGTAACACGTGTTGGAAAATAGGGGGGAGGTATTTCAGCGTGCATAGTTTTCTATGTAGATTCTGCTGTGCCATCTCCATTGCAGCAGTGACATTGCAGACTGACTTCTCATGCCTCTCTCCCAAGACATGCCCCGTGTTAGTGGCACACCATGGAAAGGCTGTACATTGGCAGCCCAATCTGTGAATTGTGGCTGAAGGTGATTCCATTCCCCTGGTGCCTGTGAGCACTAAAGCCAGCAAGGGAATACTTGAGGGAATAAAACCCAGATATTTTTTTTTTTATTTTAATAGCACAAATAATTGTAACAAAATTTGAGTCCAACTTCTCAAGAGCACATATACCTTTACTGGCAGCCCCATGCATGTTTACTGGGGCAAGAGTAGTTTCGTAGTGTCTGCTACTTAAAAGAATAGCAGTTACAAAGACAACTAGCCACCAACATCAGTGTCTTTGCTTTTATCTTCAGATAACAGATGGTGTTAATCTGAAGCTTTACATTCCTAAAAGTGCTGGAATCATGAAGCAACTTGCTTCCAATGGGACCCTGAAACACAGTGCAATGCTAGGGAAAACAGTCAGAGTGAGTGATCAGAGCAAAATATGCTTGCTGTCAAACAGCCTTTGAGTTAAATTCTTATATTTTCACAAGACAAGACGTCACCCAGCTGACAATTGTGGGTCTCATTCTGCTATCAGTCACACTTCCTAAATCAGGAGTAGCTTGTGTGAGTCCCTGAAATCTGGGGTAGCTTCAGTGGCTGATATGCATTATGACAGGATAAGACTAACAAGTCACAGTTGCATTCCTACACTGATATTGCACTGGAGTAAGTATGCAGCGCTCTGCAACTAGGTCACATTTCAGTGGAGTTACTTCAGATTTGTTTCACTGTTATGGAGATCAGAATCAGTGACTGCCTGGGATGAAAAGTTAAGGTGACACTGAGGCAATTTCTTTTGTATTTCATGTGGGGAAAGCTAAAATAAATAGCATGAAAGGCTCCCATGTTATTAGCTAGTGTGTTTGAAAGAATCCTGCCGTTGTGTTTTATCTTTTCTTAACTGCAAGCCAGAACGTTTAAGATTTAATTATTTAGAGAAAGGGGGAGGGAAGGTGTGCCTTTTGAAGAAAGTCCCACAAGTTTCCAAACACTTCAACATTTCATCGTGGCAATCAGCCAGATGCCAAACAAAATGCTGCTTTCCACCAGGGATCTGACAGGTGGCCTTTCCAAAGTTTACACACTGAAGTGAGAGCTGATGTTCTGCTGCTTATTTTTCTGCCTTTTAAGTTATTCCTTTATTGAAGCCAGACTGCAGACATCTTTCCACGTAACAAAAGATAAAATCTTTCCCCGAATATTTGGGGATTTTAGTATGCTTTTATTTTATCCATATCTACTCAGGGGATTATTATTCACGCGTTCAGATGAAGAAACGTTGGACTGGCAAAAGAAACACATACATATGCAGGCAAAAGATAAGCTATTTGAAGCTTCACTGATAACACAGAGCCAGATACTACCGAGGCACAACCCAGGGAAACATCCCACCTTTCCCTAGAGGCTCTTCCCCTGTCTCTGGCTGGGAAGAAGGCTGGCATCGCTCATCCCCTGTCTCTGGGTTGTCCCCCAGAGCAGCTCCACTGGGCTCTGTCTGCCTGGGGCTCTGCCACCCACCGGAGCACCCTAAGAGGCACCTTCGGGGAGAAGCAAACAGTCTGTGGTTGCACTGCACTTCCCTTTATCTCTTCTTTCTTTACGTTGTCCTAGGGCTATCAAATGTGTCCTCGGAATCTTCTGGATGCTCCTGGAAATCCTCTAAATTGAGAAAATAGGAAGAGAGACAAAATGCAGGGGTAAAAATGGATGTACTATAGCTCTCACTTTCCTTGCTCCTATCAGGCACATATGGTGTCCCTATAAGTACACAGCAAGGTCCAGGTGAAGAGATGAGAGAAACTACAAATTCTTCTGTAGCAACAAATTTCTTGAAGAAACAAGAACCACAGCTGATTCAATGGAATTGCTCACAGCTGACAGCTAGGTTAACGAGGCTCATATCTGACTCAGTTTGACTCGCTTCTGGGACCACATTCTCACAGTCCACAAGAGAAGACTTGGGTCATGCCCTTGCCCTCATTTATATCCCATTTGGCCATCATGAAGCTAAAGGAAAGTGGGATATATCAGATAATGCAATATGTAATAAAAAATGATCAGCATTTAAGAGGGAGATTCTGGCAAAGAAGGCCTAAGTCCTGACCAAAATTTTCACTTACTAGTGGAAAGTGTTCGTGTTCCTATACCGCACAATTCACTATAGCATCTGAGCAGTTTCTGAAGGCTTCCTACACAACTCACATGTAGTCCATTCTGTCTGTTTGCTCTCTATTCCCCAGGGACGAAAGACACAAGCAGTGAAGTGACTTTTTTTTGGTCAGGAGTATTTGAAATTGTTAGGTATGTTGATATGTATTTATACTGTAGAAGACAAGGTTGAAGAAGTAGCTTTGCACTTGAAGCAGTCAGGCAGACAATGCTAGGTCTGTGCAGGACCTTATTCCACTAGCTGAGAACAGCACACATGAGCCTTATTTTTATGGACAAGAGTCCTTTTCTGCCAAATAAGTAAGGTTGTAGCCCATAGCATTTCTCTTATATACAAGTATGTGTGCGTATAAATGCAATAGAAGTGTAGACATCCTTCAGGAGTCTGTGAAAGCAGTGTCTGTGTCAGATTTGTTTTACTAAGCCAGGATGCTGCAAAGGGATCTTTCCAATTAAAAAATTGAGAATCAAAACATATGAGTAAGTATGCCAATGGACATATTTACTACATGCTATGAGTATTTTGTGGAGAGCCAGATCACAGAACAAAATCCTGTGTTCAAAATATGCCGAGGGGAAGTGAAAATATGGCACCATCATGCTGAATTGTCCTTAGTCATAATCCTCATGTTTTGACCAAACCACCCAATCCTTTGGTTTCCAAAAATCAGAAAAGGGTACCACTGGATTTTTCTGCAGGACTAAGAAAGGCTTGCATGTGCCTGAAGGGGAAGTACACTTCAGCATCACATTTTTATTTAAGATCTCAGCTTCCACCTATTCATGACAATAGCAAAACAACCACTGATTTCAGTTGTGCAGCTCAAGCACATTACAAAATGAGCATAAAATTATTTACAATTGTTAGCAACATTCCACAATACTTAGAGCAAGCAGAGAAATGCTTGAACTCCTCTGTGAGTAGTAAACAAGCCAACATGCTCTCGCCATCTCTCCTCCCACCCCACACCCTTAAGAACACTAAAAAGAAAGGAGAAAATAAAAATAATAAAAGCTCAACAAAGCAGGCAATTCCTTAGGAATTTTCATGTATTCAAAATCTCTTTGAAATCATCCAACAACTAAACCACAGGCCCCCTTGCCCTTTGGTCTTACAAAACAACAACATAGAGTCTTCTGTACTCAGATGCAGTAATTAAAGGCAACATGCACAAAGAAAAGCAAATAAAACCATTTCAGTTGCCAGAGCCAAACATGCAATTGTGTATCTATAAAGGTAATTACAAACCAAAAGATCAGTCATGGTTCTTGTTTCTTCAAATTACCTTTTGCCCTGAAGAAAAACAATTATCACATAAGTAATCCCGATAATTTTAACATTTGTTTTGCATATTAGCTTCAAGTCTGAAAGCCTTTCTTTTTTGAGACGTCTGAAGTGTGTATTCTGAGCCAAACATTGTATCTCTAACTAATTTCTAATTCAGGAAACCCTTTGTCCAAAACCACCAATGGCAATCGAATGAATGCATAGACCTTTCTACTGCTGATTCAGATTTTTTTATGCTTCTCACCTATTTTTATGTCTCTATCCTCTTGAAAATACAGGCATTGTAAGCAGGAAGATAAGAGACTCCAGTGACAGGCAAACAGCAAAAGTCAACATATGTTACTGTTGCTTTTCAGCTTCGTTGTTGGTACATATGACATTTACTTGTTCATATTCACAGGAAAGCATCTGATCAATACTTTTGTCTACAGTAATAAAGTACGCTGGCTACCGCCTCATTCCTTGACCCACATCCTTGTAGAATGGCATCTAGTTACTACCTTTCAGCACTGGTTGGTCCTGCAGTGAATCCTTTTCCCCAGTTGGAGGGAAACACAAACACGTGCCCTAATATGTAAGTACTTGAACAAAATACCTCACAGAAAACTAACATGCTGCTATCTACAGAGCTTGATGAAGAATCTCATTAAAGAAATTAAAAACACTAATAAAATGCTTTTGCTTCAATATGACATTTGGAGTACATTCAGCCTTTGGAAATACTCCATTCAACAGCTCTCAAAACCTATGACTACAAATGAAAAGTCAGATCTGGCTGCTTTCAGTAGCTCCAGTTTGCAGGAATCGGACCGCAGCTGAAAAATCAGAAACAGAAATTACTGTTATAACATCAGTGATTGTGATCCTGATGAAACCTTGAAAAGTGGCCTCATTTCAATGGCAATGAGGAGAGGTCAGATTAAACCTTTCAGGGTTTTTTTTCCTATGGACAAGCAAATCTCTATCACAAATTAAGCTTACACAGCCTCTCAAGGATGAGCTGTTGATCCGATGAAGGAGCAGGCCAGGCTCGTGCTTGATGCCTGGTTTGGGCTCAGCTCAGCATCCACATGTAGGTCTAAGCCAAGGGAAGTAAAGCCAGCACGGATATTTTGGCACAATTTCCTGGCATTCACAGTGACCTTGCATATCTATTATGTATTTTCTTTTTCATACTCTGTGTATTTAGTCAGCTTTGTTGGCTGATGTCTGATATTTTGGCTTGTTTCACTACGGCTTGGCTGTACCTTCAATGGCTTAGCTTGCCCAAGTCTAGTATCACTTGATTTGCAAAGCTGCTGCAGTTTCTTAATTGGACAGTTATAAACTGGAATCCATTTATGAAAGTATGCTTTTAGCGCTTCATGCTGCATGTGAACTGCTTGTTCATTCACTCATTCAGCTTCCTGAATACAGAGCAGGAGCATATACAGGAATTTAGGAAGAGGGCTGAAGAGGACGACTATGATCGGTAAAGGTCATTTAAACCCTTCTCAAAGTACCAGTGCCATTAGCAGCTCAGCACAGGAACAATGGCACAGGTTTTTTAAGGTGTTCTGTGGCAGGCATTATCTCATTTTATGAAGTGTATTTTCCTTGCCTATATAAGTTTTAAGCTCTCTTTCCACAGGACCCATTTATAGTGTCTTTCTATACCTTAGATGTAGGCAATTGTTTTTGCCTGAGAGAAAGCTTTTAACAGATCAGGCAATGTAAAGGACTATGCAAGGAAGGATCATTTCTTATTTCCAACTCCTCCCATTTTCCTTTCTAAAAGCCCTTCTGTTTGCCCCTCATATTTCTGCCTCCATATTCCCCTTTCCTAGGTCAGGCTTCCAGCTTTGCCTACTTCAGCTGTGCTTCCTCTCACCTCCTGCTCACTTCCACTTCTCTGCCTGCCTGCCTCTTGTCCCCTTGGGCAGGTGGAGGAGTGATGGGGAACTTGCCGGCTTACAAGAGCAGCATTTTGTGCTCATCAGCAAAGGCAAATGAAATTCAGTGGGGCGCAGTATGAACGCACCCTCCCTCACTGCCCCCAGATTTTGTGTTTCAAAGACTCATCAGGGTTGTTGTCATCCTAACAATTGCAAGCACACACATGAGCACACACCTCGGGCCAGGCTGCCACTCACAGCTTCCTCCATGTGGATTCAGGGACTGAGCAGGGGCTACTTTAACCTGACATTGTTTCAGCCCAAAGCAAGCAGCTCACTCTTGAAGGAGGTGCAGGCAATAGCTAGCATGCAAGCAGTCACTGGCAAAGCTTTGGCACAACTGCTGCTATGTCACTGAGGCAGGGAAGGCTTTCTGCAGCAGCAAGCTTGCAGTGTAGTGGGGTGTTGCAGGAGGAGGCTTTGTCCCAGAAGAAGGGCTGCATGGCTTTGCTTTCAAATAACAACAGAGATGTGGTCACAGGCAGAATAAAATACCAAGAGAAAGAGCTTGGCAGGTAGCCTGTCTGCTTATGGGAGAGCCTCTGGCTTGCCTAGTTACACAGAAGCTGCTCTTCTTTCTCATACGGTTGGGCAAAACCTGCCATAAGAGCAACACCACTGCCTTTCTTCCACTGGGGCTAGGGCTTGATCCTGCCCACCCTAGAGAAACAGCAAGCAACTGGTAGCAGTAACTCTGTGGCTCTGCGATCACAACAGTATGGCTTTGCTCTGTCCTCAAACCAAGATCTATCAGGAAAAGACAGCCTGTAGCTCATGGTGGGCAATTGTTTCCATTACTGGGGCCAGGTGCTGGTTTAGGATATGGGTAGAATTGCACGATGACATGCATTCCTTCTGTAAGAGTTTGAATGGTGGCTTAACACACATGGGCACACTGGGAGATGTTGAACATGTGCAGAGTTTACCAGGAACTAGTTGTTCATCCTTGTTTTTCAATCCCAGCTTGGGATCACAATATAGAAGAATATGGGCCACACTGCATTTCCCGCAGACCACACTGACCCAGATCTTCATATTCTTATAGGCACTCCCCACGTTCAGTATATGATTGCAAAGGAACTTTCTCCTCCAATCTTACACAAGTCCTCTTGAAGTGGATTCAGTGCGTCAGTAGCACAGTTAGAACAGGGAGCTCAGGGGCACATTAATATTTGTGCTGAGGCGACAGTCAGCAGGCCAGCCAACAAACGAACCCAGGTCTATAAGCAAACACACAAGAGGAGGCAGTGTGTTTCTATGCCTTTTCTTCTTTCCACTCTGCATCTCAGTAGGGATTTGTAGGTGGGAACAGAACTGCAAAGTGTAAGGTGATTTACAGATGGAACGTGATTTTATTCCTGGTTCCCGTGTTAATATGTTACATTATTTTTTCAAGATATGTGGCCATAACCAGGAGTTATGGAGGGGAGCTTGGGTCTTAGAAGATTAATTTTGGATTTGCAGCTTTTTATTTTAGGAGTATTTTTTTTAAGTTGGCTCTTGCAGCCTTTTCGCCTACTGTGCTGATCAAAGCTCTCAGCAGTGCCATAATCAGAATGACAATAACAGATCTGCTTGAAATCATCCAAGTGTCATCTTGTACCACAGAGCGGTGTTGAAAGATGATTGCATAAGCATGAAATAGCTGACTAAGAATGGTTACATTACTTTATGACCACAGGTTGCATTTGTTGCTTTGCATGCAAAAATTCTGCCCAGAAAAAGAGTTATTGGGCCAACCATGTCTCCAGTCAAAAGCTGTCAACTGGAAAAACATATCAGCTCATGTTCAAGACCACCAGCATTTCTCTTATGGTGGCTGAGCTCAGATGAGCAGTGTAATGAAAGGAGAAGGACTATCCAGATCAGTTCCAATTTTCAATAAATTATATAATGCTTTTCTGTCTCTCTCTCTCTAGCAATAGAAGCATAGGAAAAGTGGCCTCAGAAAAATCATGATTTTTGGTATGGAACCTTTAAACCACCTTCTTAAGTACATCTGGGGAAATAAATCCTATAAAAGAAGCTGACAGAATTCTGCAGGGAGGCTTGGCATGAAAAAGAGAGCAGCACTATAATTGAAATCTCTTATGATGAATTATTACTGTCATATGAACAAATCCAGGAAAAAAACTGGTTTCAGGAGGGAATAAGTTGGAGAAAACTGCCTACCTATTTTAAGGTTACAAAAGCTATTAATTTTAAATAGCACGGATATCCTTAACCAGTTGTGAACTTAGCACATGGGGGCACAGTGGAGGGATGGGCACAGTTCTCTGAAGCTGAACTTAGCCCAGCAGTTCTTATAACAACTCCAGATACTAAAAAATAAACCCATTGAGTGTCCCTCCCAGAGTATAAAAGAACTGAGCATTGTTTAAGAATACTGAGCAGACCAACAGCAAAATTTCACAGCATGTAGAACCAACACCATTGGGATAAAATACTGTGACTTTTCTAAATATCAACATTACATTTCCACGAACTACAGAATACACTTTCCAGGGTGCTGGTCACTGGCAGAGCAATAATGAAAAAGATGAATACAGTCTATAGTTTGGACATCCTTTGAACTCAAGAATTATATGAAATGGGGATGGAGAAGGAATAAATTGTCATGGAGCTTCCGCAAAACATGAGTTCATGCTAGGGAAGATCATATCCTGCCTGAATATCCTCTTGTAATTGTTCACAGCTACCCAGACCATTGGCAAAATGTGTTGTGTTGGCAGCAGTGATTCATCGGCTGATTAATAGACACTCAAATGATCAAAAATGGGCCTAATTCAGCCAACTGGCTCAACTCAGTGGTGGAAATTGCATCAGTGGAAAAATCTGTATACTGCCTGCAAGACAAATTACAAAGAAGTGGGAGCATTTTGACCATCAGTCGAACTGAGGTTAGATACTGCTGGATATTAGAAATGATGCTTTATTAACAACCTTTATTTAGGCATGGTCAGCATAACTTTCATGTAGTTATTATGTAGCTTGCTCACAGCAGGCTAACATATACCAAATTATACCTGGGGGATTGGATCAAAGATCCATTGATTACAGTGTTTTGTAGATCAGGAATTGAGTGTTCAAACTGAAGGAAACAAAATGAAAGAGTTTAAGAAAAACTCCCACATAAAGCACAGGATCCCATCAAAATGGTACGAATGTCACTGAAATGGAAATGCTGGCGTGCTGCTGAGTTCCACTCTTATAAAGCTACTGGCCTTAAAACCAGAACCCTCCTCTGAAAAGATTTCCATTTCAAAACAGGCTTAATGCAGCAAATTGTTCAAGATAAGATATGGCTACTCAGAGATGCACAGCTTCCCTATTGGAAAAGCTCTTCATTTTCTGAAATTATAAGAGCAAATGCATATGTTGTTAGCAATGTTGCTACAAACGTAGTCTTTTCACTATAGTTCTGCCGTTGCCAATGTAAGAACAATATATATTTTAACAGCTTAGTTCATAGCTAGTCTAAAAAACCCAAAGCAAGATAAACTTCTAGAGCATTTTAAAAATCTGTATCATTTTAATATTTTTTAAAAATAAAATATTCAGAGTTTGTGCACACATGAGGACAGAAGTGGAATAAGCTGGATCACACAACATCTAGGTATTACTTTAAAATAACACATTAAAATACGGTAAAGTTACTTGCCTTGGAACGAGCAATATTTGAACAGTAAGAACATCCTACAACAAAGACCAACTCTTCTAGTGGGAAATAAGACTGTTGGGAAAACACATCACCCAGCTCATAATCAGCATTTGATACTCAGTTCAGACCTTTGCAGATTTGCCATCCTGCCCTGGATTCAGCATGAGACTGGACTATCTGCTAGCTCTTTCCATGACTCTCTCCAAGTCACGACTGAGGAACAGAGGTTCATCTAGTCTGCTTAGCTCCAGCCCTGCCATTATGTCAATTCCTCCTATTTTGGGATCAGCCTCTGGTTATTACCCAGTGGCCTCAGTCCAAGGCTGGACTTCCCAGAGATTGAAGCATAAAACAACAGAAGTTTGACGCTGGTGATGAGCCAGGACACTCAGTTTCCAAAGCAAGATACAACTGCTATCATACTTTTTTTTTCTTCCCCCTTGTAGGAAGAGTCCTGTTTTTTTGATCTGTCCAGTATAGATCTCATCACTACAGGCTTTTACACACATGCTTGTATACACCACCGCCATTGTCCTTTGTTCCATGGCTAAGCTTGGCAGAAAAAGTGCAATCATCATGAGATGTATTAATACGTGCAAACACACTATTGAGTAAAATTGACCTCCATCAGAGCTGAACTGTCTGAACCCATTTTGGTGCTCTTTCATTTTGGGAGTAATTAAGACTGAGGCAAACACTGCTAAATCCTCATCTGGAAGACCGAATCTAAGCCCTTTATGAAGGCACTTCATGAACATTTGTTCCTAAATGTTATTTCTCTGTTTTCTAGCAGAAAATCATTAGCAAATTCTGTTGTGAAGGGCTTACCCATTAGCTGGTAGCAGTGAGGAACTGATTATGCCAAAGGAAGGTTTTATTTACATTTTGCACTCCAAATAAAGAACAAAGCTTGTAAATAACAAAGGCTCGAATGTTGATCTTTCAATCAAAATAATTTTTGTGAAAAACCTCAAAAAAATACTTGGAGTCTTACAGAGAAGGAATGAACGTCTAAGGTTTACATAGAGCAAGGGCAGGTCCACAAGTAAGCAGCAGCAGGACTTCCCCTGGCACTTCAGATCAGATAACCCTACTGCCAGAAGTTCTTCATGCAATAATTACATGAGATATTGCATGTGCTTCTTTATAAAAAATAATAATTAAAACCGAGACAAACTGATGACAGTTGCACACAATGGATCCACCAGTAGTGAAGTTCATGTCCGTTCTGTTTTCAGAAACTGTTAAAATGACACTTTTCTAAGTGTTTAGTCAGTGTCCTGGCACAGTTTATTTGTGAAATGTTATAAAAACTCATGTGGCCATATTTCACTGAAAATAGATTAGGTGCTCTTCTCTTAACTTTTTGGTATTCAGCTCAGAAAGAGTACATGACCTACTTAAATAGCCATAAATCTATCTTGCTACTTAGATGACTAATTTTTGTAAACTTAGTGCCAAAAATCAAAAAACCAAAAATTGTATGAGCATCTCTACACGTACCATTATTTTCATTATCAACGCACACAGTATCTTGAAATCACTTAGTGTGGATTTGTGTGCACCTTTTAAACAATTTCTGTAAACACAAAATTGTTTCTGAGATCTTGAAATGGGCAAAAGATGAAGAAATGCTGATCTAGCTGACTCCAGCTCAACAGTTTCCTTCAGCCTGCTAGACTTGCTTACTTGTGTCACCTTGGAAGTCACAGTATACATTACGAGTGGGGGTGAGGGAGGGCGAAGTCCCACAGAGAAGCACAAGGTGAGGAGATAAGGATTCAATTGCCATCTCAAGAAGAAACTCTCTCCTTTTCTGTACTCTCTCCTTTTCTGTAATCTCATTTGACACAAAGCTGGAGGAGACCTCTTGAGCCATTGAGTCTAGACTGCAGAATCTACAGCACAAAGTATGATATGTACTGTGCATGCCCAGCATAGCTGCTGTTGTACAGTGAAGCTCACATGATGGGACAACACTTGATTTGCTGCACCCAGGAGGACCAGCTGCTGCACATACACAATCATCTTAGCTTCAGGAGATGAGTTTCAGCAGTGGTGTCAATTGTCACTGCTTTATGCAATTAAGCTGAGCCACAAGTCTCTCTGCAGCCCTGAATTAGATTAATTTCCTCAGCTGGTAAGTAGGGAAACCTTACAGAAAGAAACCCTGAGCAACAGTTTCGTTTAAGATAGTCATTTTTTCCCCTTTTTTTTCACCTCTGAACGCCACCTGCCCAGCATCATTTCAAGGATTTCAGGGTAAAACACTCAGGCAATGATCACTGCTTCATTGACAGGCCTCATCATCAAAAGGTGAATGCTCAAGAGCTGCTTCTTCAGGAGAGCTTCTTTTCCTTCCACAGTGAACAGGCAGATGTTGATTGATCTTTGCCCTGGCAGCTGGTAGGTGGAGCAGGCTCCTCCCAGAGGCAGGATTAGGTGGGGTAACCAGCCCCCCATCTGTGCATTTGGGCTAAGGTTTGCGGTCACTGAACAGACTTTGAGAAAATACCGTGAAACTTCCTTAGTATAATACAGTGAAAAGACCTACATAAACCTGTTTTGCTGCAAGGTATATAGCACAGCTGACTTTGCATGAGCCCACAGTCCTTTTAATCTAGATGAGCGTTTGCCCTAGCATGACCTACAAGCTGAAGAATTAGTTAATTTTCCCCTCTGATTAATAGCTCATGTAAAATTAGTAGGAAGGAAAAAAGATGTGCTAGTTAACCACCACATCTTTCTTGGCGGGAGGATGTAAATGTTGAAGGCAGAGATAATATTACCTCCCTTGGGCATTAGACACTTGGTGGTTTGGAACACATGCCTTTGATAATCAACATCAGTATCTCTTTCATGTCACTGAACAGAAAATAGGGCCTCTTCAAAGAGAAGAACTCAGAAAAGAAATTGTTAAACAGGCCTGACTGGGTTGAGCAATGCTGGAAATTAAGTACCCTGGAGGGGCAGGATTAGAAGTGAGGTCAGCACTCTCAGACGGGGCAAGGGAGTGCATTAATAGCCCTCTGTACCGCTTCTGAAGTTCAGATGGCTGTCACTGAATATATGTGCGGCTCTCTACTTCTCCCCCTCCATATGCTGCCCTGATGATTAGCATTCTGCCTTCTTGTCATAAAATACATGAATTAGCTGGTGGCTAGGAGCTTACTGGCCTAAGCTTTTGAACTGCTATAGAGCTTCAATTACACAGCCTCACTGAGAATATATTTTTTTTAATCCTGACTTTTTCATAATGTTAATCCACTAGTAGATACTTGTCCTTTATCTAAAACACCAAGGCCTTCAGCAAATGCACATGAAAGAATAAGGCTTTGTTCCTTTGCCATCCAGACTCCTGTTTCATGTGTGCTTGAAATAAGGGAATTACTTTCTAATGACTCACAGTTTTCTTTGCCTTAACCCTTGTGGAGACAAATGATTTGCTGTACACCGATGACATAATTTTTCTCCTGGACGGTAACTAATACAAAACGAACCTTTCAGCAGAAGTACTCTAGAAAAGCACATCTGGTTTTACCCTGGGAATTCCAAAAGTTCTTGACAAAACTGGGCTCTTAGTCTGATGTGCTCCGTTATTGAAGATGCCTTGCAATGTCCTGCCCTTCTGGACTGGTAAAGCAGCTTATGAAGCACTGTGGAGTGAGAGTAGGGAAGAGGAGCTGTGCTTGCAAGTGTAGCTCCCCAGTGTAACAGAGCACCATGGCTGGGTCCTCAAGTGAGGTTTCCCTCCGTTGATGGGCCACATGAAGACACAGAACCCTTGTAGCCACATGCAGGGGATAAATTATTCCAACAGCAAACCCTGCGTCAGGGTGGGCTGACTGGCAGAGAGCAACACTGATACACTTACGCTGCTTGCCAACCCTGAGCTCTGAGTCACACGCAGCAGGGGATCTCTGCAACAATACTTCATTGTAAAAATTCAAAGATACCTCCTAATGAAACCGAAAGGAAACAAGTTGTTTTGTTTAGGTTGAATCAAGGTACAGTCTTTCCAGCCTGTATTCTTTGAGTCCAGATTCTTTGTCAAAACCATTTTTGTGTATGGTTCTAATAAGGGGTTAGTTTCTGTCCAGTGTAAACAAGTATAAACAATTGATTGCTGCCTGTGCTGGCCAGGAAACTTTGTCAAGCACTTTACTAGCAAGGCTCAGTATTTAAGCACAGATGCAGCTGGTAGACTTTGGATTCTGGTGTTGGTAGTATCTCAGAGAGTGTGTCACTGGCTGCAGAGGTCTGGGTATACTTCTTAAGCCAAATGCCAGCAGTTCATTTCTCAAGTTGATAAAGAAATATGGAAACACTTGAGAGCAAATCTTCCACCATCCACTGCTCAGTGTTGCTCTGGCTTAAATTGTTTTGTGTATTCTTTCCCTGGTCTACTCAAATATATAATTTCTTTCCATTTCTACTTATTTCCAGGATCAGAATCTTACATTTTACCTTTCAGATTTCTCAACAGCCAACCCTCAAAGCTTTGCTACAGAGGACCTTAAGGCAGAAACAGACATTTTTCCAAATAACAGCAAGCTAAGCTCCTGGGAGGCTCACAAATTTGGTGCTGTTTCAGGTGAACTAGAGAGCAGAGGCTGGTAAACAGGGCTCTCTCAAGGCTGCACAAAAATGCCACATGCATAAATGACTCAAACACATTTCCTGTGCGCCCTGCCAGCAGGAGTGCCAAGGAAAACAGGAGAGATTAAAACTTTATCTCCAGCAACAGACTACAGGACAGCCTTCCCACAGCTTCTGCTACAGCTTTGGGAATTAAGTAACACTGGGGAGGGGTCTGGCTGGTGAGCCAGCATACACCAAACACATCCAGGCTTGTCTCTACATCAGCTCCACCCAGGCTGCATAGGGAGCCTTACTTGCACCCAGGCACAGCAGCTGTAGAAGACCCAGAGAGCCAGGAAACAAGAGGCAGCATTTGTGGCAGGACTCCTCTCTCCCAGCAAAAAACCTCATTGCATGGCTACGTTAATCATTTAAACTAATACCTGCTTCCTTGCACAGATATGTCTCTGAAGAGATCTCTCCAAAAGATCTCCAAGAATTTCACAGGCAATTAAATTTTACAGTGTTTTTTTGAGGGAGGTACTGTTGTGTGTGGGTATTTTTTTCTTAAAGTAGAAGAAAATGAGGCATGATGAAATTAGGTATCTGTCACAGACAGCCAGAATAGAATCAGAAACAAACTGATTCCCAATTTCCAGTGTGTGCCATTGCACGTTCATTTCTCCATGATGCAACTCAGGAGATCAGATAGCCAAAACATGAATGCTGTTTTAAATTGCCCAATGCAGGTGAAATTTGTTATCCATATCAAGTATCTAGTCCTATTCAGATCCGGGAGGTCAGCAGAAGTCCAAGCTGTAGGGTGGTTTTATTTTTTAAAAAGGGTAAAAAGGCATATGTCATAAACTCATTCAAAGATCAGCAAATCTCTCTGGGTATTTCCCTCCTACTTCTACAGAATGGATACAGTGCACCCCAATGCAGCCTTGACACAAGATTTAGGGGTCTGTTTATGCTGTGTTTCAGAGTTTGTGTGAGGTTTGCCTAAATGGCTGCAAACCAGTGAATTTAATTCCAAATGAACTCTCACTATTGTTTGCTTAGCTGAGAGACGTTTGCTGAAAGTCTGGAAAAGTAAGGGTGACAGTCTGCACAAACTCATTCCTTTTCTTCTGCAGAGAGAAAACATTAGGACACTACTGCTTGCTTCTTTTATGATTCTGCTTCAGTCAGTAATATCAAAAGACACAGCTTCAAGGCAAGAAACTGGATATGTACACTTGTGACAGTAACATGGGTACAACAGTACCAATACAAAGAATGCAATTAAGAGGGAGCTTGATTTATGAAACACAGACTGGTTAAACGCGAAATACACAGACATGTAAGCAGCTATTTCAGTACTACCATTATTCCTTGTAAGGATGGGTTAAGAACATTTATTTTTTTAAATTTGTTTTAAAGAGGCAGATTCATAGAATTCCAAGTTACATTCCTCTTCATGGTGCACTTGTTACTACAAACAATACCTGTCTTGTAAAGGGGTCTCTGTTGACAATGACAGGCCTGAATAAAGACTCAACTGGCACATAGGTTTCCATTAGCTCAAGTTTACATGCCGTGTCATGCTTCTCCAGTTGTCATTTGTCACTGCGCTTTGCACAAGATCAGCAAACACTATTCTCCCACAAAGTTTCCCCTATTTCTTTCTTAAGAGGAAACAAAGGAGAAAAATAAAGGTGGGTGGTGGGTAAAAGGACAGCATGATCACTTCTTCTGCAGGGCATTCAAGCTTTACATGGAAGACCAGCTTCAGGACTTGGGTTCTCAGACCAAGAGCACAGCTTGGCTGTGCAGCAGTCTCTGGCCCAGGAGTCCTGCCATAAGGCTGCACTCAGAGGCTGCACAATGAAGCCAGAGCCCCACAGTGAAGCACAGCCAAGCTGAAGGGTTGTTTCAGTAGCACTTAACTGGCCACGGAGCCTTGGTGCTACTGACAGATCTGCAAGCCAAGCGGTTGTCAGAAATCATCTGTTTTCAGCTTTCGCTGACCTTAAAGATATAAAGAAATTGCTTTGCTCATGCTGGGCTACTGAGTGCTTGTGCATATTCCTCATATGGACAGGCTGATTCAAAGGCTGGGCACATCGAGCAACTTCCAGTATACACAAATGGCATGTACATACAAACCACACAAACACAAAAACCGCAAAATATTTAAGGATTTTGGCATAAACTCCACACCTAAATACATTATGGTCCACACAGTGGCATGTTCATACATGTGCTTCGGAGACTGATGCTCACACAAAGCAAACCTCGAAGCTCATGCTGTGGGCTCGTGATCAATATCGCATGAGGAATCGTAGGCCACTTTGTCAGTGCTCCCCCCACCGCAAACACTGCCCTCGGCTCAGTCTGGTTCCAGTTTAGAAAGCAGCAATATTTGGTGAGTCAAAGTGACCTCAACTTCATTGAAACTCTTTGCTTGCTATTAAACAGCCAGCAGGGATTTACAGGAATAGCAGGAACCAGATGGGAAAGCACCAGGAGTGGGGACAGTGAAGCTACAGATCCAAAGGTCCTTACTGCTCCGTAGGGAATGCCTGAGCCACATGTGTGCTAGTATTGCCCCTAGGCTATATAGTGGCTGCAGAGCTCAGTGCCATGGGGAGAAAACCCCCCTTCCTTCCCAGCCTACAGACGGCTCCAGCCCTCCTGGCTGCATCTGCTGTGATGGGCATTTAACCGGCAAAAGCACCTGGAAGTCAGGCTGTGCATGTTTGTTTTTATGAGGAGGGGCAAGGGGTTAAGCAGCAAAGCAGAGATGGAAAAGCAGATGGCAAGCCAGTTTTGTGGCCCTGTGCCACTCTCCAGCGAGAGCTGCCACCTCCCCACAAAGCCCAGGCGGCTGCTCACCCGCAGGTCCCAATCCATCCGAGCTGCCCACAAGTAATACATCAGGGCCAGGGAAAGGGCACAGCAGCAGTGGTCACCGTGGCAGAAGGCTTTTTAAAAATGATGGGAAAATAAGACTGTTCAGTTGCACTGCTGCTTTGTTTGGTATTAAGAGAGTAGGGCAGATTTGGGCATTTTCCGGGGGAACATTTTCCAAGTGAATTTCACACGGTCCCACTGCCAAACATCTATTAAACAAGCAAGATCAAACACCAGGCAGACAGCACAGGGATGGGTTTCGCACCTTGCTGTCCCAGGGGCTGAGGCAGTGCACCACTGTGTTCACAAGCCCAGGGCCTCCCACCGCCTGCTCTCACCCAGCCACCACATGCTACCACCAGGTCGTGGTGCTCCATTCAGGCCAGCATAAGGGGGAGCCACAGATGGATTTATCCGTACAAACAGGTTACACTCTTTTGCAATGATGTCACCTGACTACAACACTAGTTGTTAAAACAGCACTGAAAGCTCTATTTCCATACTTGCCTGCTGCAATTCCTCCTCTACCACCAATTATCCTCTCTGCCAAAGCATACATCCAAATGTGTGCAAACGATGAAACAGCTGGCGCCCTGCAAAGAGCAAGAGCCACACAGCCTAGCCCTCAAGGGCAAACTGACCCTGATAAGGAATGCTAGGAAATCCCAAGATAAATCTTAGAAAGTAGCCTTCAAGCAGGATTCAGTGCCACAGCCTCTGTTCGTCCTTAGATGTTATTGCCCGTTTGAGCAGGATGAGTATCAACACAGGGGGTGGCAGACCT
>NW_009933237.1:44080-188985 GCF_000696875.1 Nestor notabilis | reverse complement strand
AGGAATGTTAACATCCTCCAGATTTAAACGGCGCCATCTGAAGAGCAGTTAATGTTCTGAACTTAATTTTTCGTGTGTACATCATGAGGTCCTAATAAAAATGTTGAAAAACTGTCTGTTGTCCTCTGATCCCAACAGGACTCCCTTCTCCCTTGGCATTTCTCATCATCGTTGTCTGTAGACAACAAGATTGTTGTTAAGGTTATGGTACCAGCTTCACAAAGTGAAAAGAATATTCTAAAACAAGGAAAAAGAAAAACAAAAAACCAGAACAAAACCCCCAAACAAAACCAGAAATAAGATTGGGGGGATAAAAGGGGAGAGAACCAGAAATGTGCCAGGAAGCAATATAAAAAGAAGCAGGGACTTTTGATGTTTTCTTTTCCCTCCTCCTTCATTCTTGGGTGAATTATAGGGCGTAGCATAGTATTTTCAAAGCATCTCTTACAAACTTTATTTAGTTCAGTGATTCACATTTCCCGAGCAAGGTTAACCAAAGGGAGGAATGTTTCTCCCCTTGCCCCAGGCTGTTCCCCAACTTTCAGCTAAATTGTATCACATTGTTAAAAATAATTGTCAGAAAGGAACCTTTCCTGAACTCCTCCAAAGGCATTGTTTTTCCCAACAATGTGCAGGACAGTTCATTACTTATTTATTATAGAGAGTGATTTTAGAGTACTTTGCACAATAAGAAGCCTCAAACGTGGATAAAACAGATGCACATAGTTAAGACTGAGAACTTCATTGTCATTGCCCACCAGAACTTATCGTCTTATTCCAAACACAAAATTCCCCAGTGTGAAAAAGCAAAAAGTTATGTATATAATTAGTTGACTTTCTCTCCTAGACAGAGTTCAGCACTCCCTGGTAGAAGCTGGATCTGAGATCAGAAGCACAAAAGAAGACATCAGAGCTTGTCTGGGACATCTAGGCATACACGTACACTGCCTGAATCTCCATGCTTCAGAAACCTACCCGAGCAGCATAGGCTGCAAGCTGAGACTGCGCTTGGGACATGCCTCACTGTGACCACCAGGACCATAAAAGTGCCAGAGCACTGAACCCTCATCAGCTGGCAGGATTTATTTCTTCTGTTTCCCATGCAATACCCTACACTGCTCTTGCTGTACAGTACTTGCTGCTGGACTCCCAGCTCATGATCCCAGCTGATCCCAGAATTAATGAAAGGGCTGTATGAGGGGCTTGCAGCCACTTACTGTGTCAGTTCAGTCCAGTCACTGCCCTTCCCACCCCTTCTGGCTACATGAGAGGTAACAGCAGCAGTCATGTCAGGGCTCCAGTAGAATGAACATACGTATGAGAGTTTGGGGGGGAAGCCAGATACTTGGTTAAAGCAACAAAAAGTTGAGTGTACAGGATATGACAGGTAAAGCAGCCCAGTCAATAAGATAAAAAGGTTTGAGAAATTCAGTATCCTTTAACGAATATCTGAATCCTTAAAAAAATAAAAAATAAAGAAAAGGAATAACATCAGCATAGGAAAATTTTACCCTTTCCTGCTTCCTTTTCACTGACTCAAAGAGAAGCTTCTGCTGTCTTCACAAGAAACAACTATAAGGTCAGATTTGTTTGAAGGGAGAGGAGAGCCTCTGGTTTCTTTCCAAAAAGCTATCTATTTTAGATTCACAAAAGGTCAGGAAGAATAAATCGCAATAGATACTCTTCCTGTGTAGCCAAAGATATTTCCAAGCAGATACATGATGTTATAAAGAAATAAACAAGTTAGTATAAGGAGGCTGAAGAGAACCCCAGCCCTCAAACATTTCTGACTGCAGAATGGTATTGCTCTCACGTATACTCATGGAGTAAAATTACTTTTAATTGGGGATTGAGGGGGAAAGGGGCAGAAATGGTAGCTGTGACTTAGATAAACATAGAGGCTCACTTTTGAGAGATAGTTACACATCAGAAGAAACATCCCAGCACTGAATGAAACCCTGCCAGCATGGCTTAGTCTTGATCATCTGTTGCAATCTGTTATACAACAAAGGAAATTGTGTATCAGCCATAAACCCCATAACTCTGCTGGAAAATGCTGAATGCACACAGTAATATATGCAGTCTGCTACCTAGAGTAAATGACGTTTATTTAGGTCCTTCAACCCTGATCTGCATGCCCTAACAGCAACATGTTTAGCTGTCTGGATGCTTTTATTCCCACATGGCTCCCTTCAAGTAGGTACATGTAGCTCCATTTCACCAAGTGATGGAGAAAAAAGAAGCAAAGGATACCTGGGGGACACTGCTTAGATTGTAAACCAGAAATATTAGGCTTCTTTTTGTGGGCTTAATCCACTACTTGTTATTTAGAATATTCTGCAGCCAACACAAATTAATGAGACACACAGATGCTACAAAGGGGAAGTAATATTGGATAGATTTATGTTATTGCCTACTGATATCCTTAGTACTAAGCCAGCCTACCAGGACCTGGAAACAGCATTGCTGTGTCTCCAGAGAACGTTGTTTATTTACTTGTGCCTAACACTGAGCTGGATTTTGGTTTGGGCCAGCACAGGCTTTAAGAAGCCCTGGAAGATTCTACATTTATGGAGGATGTCTACAGGGTGCCAGAAAATGGTCTATGTCCAAGGAGGCCAAAGCCCCTCCAATACAAGAGCTGGGAGATGGAAACAGCTGTTTGTGCTGACACAGATCTCAACATCAGGCATCTTCATCCTAGTGCCATACCAAAGAAATAACAACTGTCTTGCTGAGTTTCTAGGCAATAAGGTTGCACTTTTCTCTAATTGCCATGATCACTGACAGTTTATGTTAATCAAGTGACACCAACATAAAGTGACGGGCTGCCAGACTAGAAAGCATTTCACCCTCAGCCGTTTCTGGCATGTTTTTGTGCACAGTTCAGTTTACCACTAAGAAGGGCAAATAATGACCCATCTCCAATTTGAGGCTGGGTCCTTTAAGTAATAAATTGAAAGCCAATGTTTAAACAAAGAGACTCAACGACAAATTCAGCTTGACTCTCTCCAGGAAAAGGGTCATTAGACAGCAGAGGCCAGACAAACTTAATCTGCCCCCTAGGAGGTTTCTGCTGTACTTTAATGATCGATGAAGGTATCATACATCTTTATTCACCTCAGCTCCCACCAATACAAGGGTCTGAAGAAGTCAGGCCAACTACTGGATATAGGTGCATGATGGCTCTACACATGCCTTTTTTTCCCTTGCAGACCATCACAGAGACATGCAGACTGGGACACAGCCCACCGAGCAACATGCCATGCATCAAAGGATGCATTTTGCACACCAGGTCTCAGTGCAGGGAAAAGGCTGTGGCACTGTGACAGGATATGTACGTCAGATGCCTAGTAGAGCCCTTCCGGTGCTGATTCACAGGAATCATCATGATCCATGTGCCATGGCATCCCAGACCACCACAGGCTCCTCCACCATCATTTGGGAATGATGCATATGAAATACCACTGCAGGTTTTCATAAAACCTGCTCCCTTCCTCTCCTCACCATAATCCTGGGGCATAATCCTAAAGAATGGGATAGGATTTCAGTGGGTAGTATAATGTTGCTGTGTGGTTTTTCCTATTGATTTGTAGAGAAACTATTAGCATCTGAACTGCTAAATGCTTGGATACAAATATAATCCTTCACTTTGGAAGACTACTTCCTATTTTCTTCACCCCCTGAGGCTTTCTGTCAACACTGATAACTCCCATCTAGAACAGGAAAGCATTAAAAGTGTTTCTACTTAACGGTAATCAAATTATTTTTTAAGAACTTGTAAAACCCAAACAACTCTTCTTCCATTACACTCTCCCAGCAAAAGCCAGTAATGTTTCCAGATAGACAAGAGTTATACCCTATGGAAAAAGGCATTTGAAAGATAGACTTCCCCTAAAGAGAATTAAAAAGCACATGATGGTTGCATAAAGAAAACTGGGAAACAAACCAGATTATTAATATATATTCTCCTAGAGTTACGGTTATGCTGCAAAAATTAAGAAGGGGATGGGAATTCACAGTGTGTCAACTTAATGGAGCCACATTAATGAAGTAAATGCCTGGTACATAACTGAACGTCTTATTTTAGGATATGTTCAGAAGCATCTTCCTGTCCTAATGTAGTTCTTTCAGCTTTTCCTTTTCTCCTCCATACTTCAAACTAGGAACCTACAGAGTCAGCTGCCAGAGTGAATGGAAATCACTTATTCATTCCAGAGCACACAGCTGTATGCAAATATTCCTCTTAAAATCCCACTCTCAAATTTAACCTCTCAGCAGTCCTGCAGGCCAATACATTCAGTCCATTCTAAACTGCAAAATCTAATGAGAAAATGCTCCCACAAGCTGTGTCTGACCCTGAAGTAGAAGAGCTTGGTTAACCGCATGAACCTTTAATTTGTAAATGCAGAATCCTCCCTGCCAGATGCCGTTCCTTCTGACAAAGCTCGTCCTCAAAAGCAGCAAGCATAAGTAGCACTGGCGTGTTGCAGGGCCAGGTGGCTGGGTTGGTGTTTTACATCTTTAAAAAGGAAAGGTTTGGGTTTTGGATTTTTCTTAAATCTTTAGGCACTTTCAGAGCAATAGATGCACAGATTGAGCAATTCCTATTAGGACAATTGCACCTACAACTGTCTGGGTTTTTGTCAGCCTGCCTCACTGCAACACAACTATAACGTTCATGCACAGGAACAGGTGAGCAAGGGACAAACCTTGTTGCTTTTTGGTGAGGAACTGAGGTGCATATTTAATTGTCAGCTTGTTCTGACTGTTCACGTGCAGAACGAAGGCATGAGCTGAAGTGCCTTGCATAACTCGGCCACAAAGCACTGTAACAAGTATTATGTGAGCTCAAAGACAAAAGTCCAAATTAAGGTTTTAATTTTAAAAGCCTAACCAGAGATGGGTTTGATGAGAAAATTAGGGCTGCCATGCCTAAATGAGCACATCTGGTCAACTTTATTTTTAACAGGACAAAGGCCCTTTTCTCTGAGGCCAAGATACTGTGTCTTTAATCTTTTTCCATATTTCTCATGCTTATCGCATATGGGCTACGGGCATATCGTAAAGATGTCTTTATCACTTCTTCCTTTTGATTAAAGACTCCGAATGATGTTAGCCAATATCAATAAAAATAAGATTATCATCATACAGAACCTTGCAGGGAATACAGCATTACTTTCACTAGTCCCCCTCATACTAATCCAGCATGCTAAAAAAACGCCCATGAAAAGCAAAGCTTTTCAACTACATTATGTTTGGGGTATCATTCATCTTAGAGTGAAAGCCTGGGTGATCTTTGTTTTACATTAATCACATGGTTAAATTGCTCAGATATTAGGCAGGCAGGTTGGGGGATGAGGGAGGGGGAAGAGAGAAAGGGGAAAAAAATATTGGCTCAGAACTTCATCCCAAACAGAAACCAAATGTTAGCCACTTTTGAAGTACTAGAAACTTTTAAAATGCTTGAGTCAAAGGAAACAGTGAAAGGAATTAGTCTTACCACACATTCAGTGATCATCAAACTAAAAATCAGCCCAACAGGTATGCATATATAAATAGAAATATACACTGTGGTTGAGACATATAATCCATGTGAAAGGTGAGACTATAGCTAAACAAAAAAATTCCCATAAAAGGCATTGACTGCCAAACAGCCAAGTTATTACAGGCAATTGGTATGTATATGGGACACAATGATAATAAGGACGTTTTGTTGTCCGAAAATAATTTCCCACAATTGTTATTTCCTTTAATAGTGCTCAGAAGGATTACAAAATCCTAGTTTCATGTCATTCTACAGCAGACTAATGTTTTCCCATAAATTATAGCAGATTTCAAGGGAAAACAATTAATGGTAACAGAATCAAAGACATATGAAAGCTTTCTGATTTAAAGTGATATTGCATATTTTAAAATAGCTGGGTTTAATTAGTTTATTCCTAAGGCCGTTAAAGGTACGTATTGAAGGTATATTTCCACACACACTGTAAGAACTTGTGCATTCAAGAAGGTTGTAAAATTGTGATTAACAGCACAATTGTTTGTAATTTGGCTGAACGCTCAATAAAAGAAAAAGATTTAGTAAATAGTCCAAAGAAGACATTTCTGTCCTTCACTGTCATAAACAACTGCTGAAGAAAAGCCATACTATAACAATAATCTTAATACAAAGATCCCCAGTACACCTGAACCATCAGTCCAAAACCTTGTCTCAGCTATGGGAAGGTTAGCCTTTGTTTTGGGTGAGAATTTTCCTTTTACTAAATTACCCTAGCATCTCAGTTTCATACCTTATTCTTCAAACAGGTAATAACCAATAGAAGGACTTTGTTCAATATTTTGGCCTGTCAGTTTTATGCACATCGTGAACTAACAATTAATTTGTGTATGTACCTGTCTAGACAGGTGACTAAATAAAATGTCCTTGAATTCATAATATGTCACAGATTGTTTCTCTATAGAGACTAAAGTGAAAAAGATAAAAAGTATTAATAAAGTCAACCAATGCTATGAATTATTCTGATTTTGAACATGTTTGAACTAGACAGAATGAGGCATTTGACCTGCTTTTGATCGTTTGCTTTCACAAAATATTTCAACCAGGCATCTGAGATGCACACACTGTTGATTTTTTGAGCAGTTACAAATCAAAACATGTGTGGAGCTGAAGTGCAATCAGTTACGTGGAGGTTAATAAAATGTCCTGGACTGGAATCCCTTCAACATATCTGGTTTGAAGACATCTGTACATATGTTTGCTTCGGATGTATTTGAGGTTGGTGTTCATAGATGAACCAAATTTCCAGTAGATCTGCTTGACCCCTGCTATTTTCAGGTTTTTGGAATACATTAATGACTCCGGGATCTCATCATGTAGTTATGTTCATAGAACAGAATCACTAGTGAAATAAAGGTAATCAATAGTAAAAAAGAAAAAGAAAGCCCTGAGTGTGCCTGAGTAGGAGCTGTGCAGAAACATGATCTGCCTTTTCTCCAATGGAGTAGTGTCGTTTCAGAGTTTTGAATTAGCAGCTTGGCACATTCCAGCTAAACAAAAGGTATTTTCTGTTTTGAGATCTCTTATAACAGGGTATATGGTCTAAATCCAGATTTTCAGAGGCAAACGCTTATTTTCAGTGCCCCCTTACCTGAATGATCAGCTCGTTGATCCTGCAAAGCTGCTGGTGTCCCAGAACCACTCCCATGCTCTGTCAGGTTTCCAGAGCCTTACACTGTGTCTCTAAACTATGCCTCCTGGCTGAAAGTTTCAGCTATAAATTGTAGCAAGAAGACACCACATATGGAGAGGGGAGATAGATAGTGAAGCAAAATGAATGGCACGGGGTGAAATATCTCTGATATGCCTATGATTAAAACCTCATAGGCTGCATCCCAGAAAGGCAAAGGATGCTTTTTAAAATAATACTGGAACCTCAGAAAAACAAAACAACACAACCAACTAACCCACCCTTTTGTGTGGCTGACAATGAGCTACGACGCAGAATTCTTTTTTTCACCCCTTGATTTATTCCTTTAAACACTTTCTGTCCAACACAGTGAAAACTGAGCAAGTAAAGTTCATCATCTTCTTGCAAGCGTCTATAGGGCTATGCATTGGCACCTGCTAAAAGCAGACACGAACACAACCAGAAGGGAACACAACCAGAAGATCCCTCTCTCCAGAGCAAAGAGTGCTTATTCTGCTTCAGATACATCCCAGACCATTCACAAAGACCCTGGGGTTAGCACAGGGAGTATCATTATGCTTTCACAACCTCTCTGCCATGAAAGATGAGGAATTCCTCCTTTAAAAAGGAAGCATTGCTTGATTTATAGCTTCTGAAAATATCTTCTTGTTAAAGAAGACGTATTTGCAGGTCCAGACAGAAATGAGCTGTTTGGAGCAAGGGGTCAACTTGTTTCAAGAAAGAGGCATGAAGATCTCACAGATCAGAGCCACTCCTTATATTTTGAAGGCACATGTCTCTTAAGTAGCTGACAGCCTCCCTAGATTTTTGCGTGCTCCTAAACACAGACGTAGTAAGTGGTCTTGTATTCAACTGGCCAGGAGATTTTAGAGAACTGAGATTTCTTCTCAGCTACGGACTTCACATCATGAGGTAGATCTTCGTCAATTCTGACTGAAGGATTGCTGTGCTCCAGGTACCGTGGTATGCTTTTATAAGGATCAAGAAGACACTTTGGAGCTTCAGCAGAAGCATCTCTTCCTCCCCCGTAAACATGGCTCTTTGGGATTGTGTCACTTGGGTGCTGCGTGTACCAGCTTGGCTCCTCACTTAGGACAGTGCCCACTGCACAGCCCAGTTTTCTGATATGAGGGAAGAGAGTAGCTTGGATATCTGAAGGGGACTTACGGGGTCACCATGGAGAATGAATTAAATGAAGAGGGAGGCAAGCAGCTACCAGGACCCGGATGTAAATCCTTAGGACTGTGATACTCCGCGCTGATCATAGAAAGGCTTTTGGCAGTGAGAAACTCCCTACTCTCAGAAATCAGAGAGTAACCCAAACTCGTCATGAGTAGGGCAATGCAATACCCCCCTCTGTGTGCATGAATTTTGGCTAACCCCCTGTGATCTGCTGCAGCAGCCCTGCATGAGTTGTTTACCATATCTGTGCCCCAGTTCACCCTTCTGCTAAACCAGGATAAAATTACTTGCTTACCAATTGCCACAGGAAAGCAGTATCCCAGAAAAATACCAAGATAGACTTAACCAGGCTTATAAATTACTTTGATATTCCCAGATGAAAGTTCCCTGTAAGTATAAAGTTTTATTATTATTTCAGCTGTTCCCCTTCCATAGTACAAATGCCAAAAATAGGCTTTAGAAAAGCCTCAGATTAACCAGAATGCTTTTCTTGTTAATGACTAGCAAAACATTATACTTCTCACATATGGGACACAAGCATTTGATTTCAGTTTAGTGTATCAGCATTTAAGAATGAAAGCAAGTATTGCTCCATGTCTTGCCCAAACCTGACATAACTTTCTTTCTTGGAAAATATGTTTTGGGGACTGTTCGGCTGCGCTTGTTTGCAGCTTACAGGATTTCAAATATAATTTATAGAGAGACTAACCTGAGGTCAATGATTATTACCATCTTGAAGAAGTGATTGTAAACTGGGAATAGCTCCTGCTTTAATCATTTCATTTGCTCTACAAAGCAAAATAGAAATAGTTTGTAGTGAAAAATGTGTCTTCCAGTATAAGCATCCAATGTCAAAAGAAATTGTAAGATTAAAAATGATAGCTTTCAGCTGTTGCTCAGTAAGTAGTCAATGTTTCTGCTCTTCTGGAAAGCTGATACTCCCTCTTCAGGGGAATTTAAATGGACAAATTCAGAATGGGAGAGTACCAGAGACTTAATGAGACTGCAGCCAGCCCTATGATTCTCTCTGTAGGAGATGTTTAACATCTTGTTCTCAACCCATGTGGGTTGTGCCTGAAGTGGCCATTGTTAATCTATGCTGGAACATGCCATGGGGAAGACTGGTGAAAGGACTTGATTATATGTCTATAGAACAGACTTGTCCCGACACCATAGCTCAAATGCAAGGTAAATCAAGAAGGATCAACCAATCTTTAATAAAAAGCAGGAGGAGGAAATTCAGAATAACTTTTGCCATTCTGCCTGGAGAATATCCATGAGCTGTGGTTAGAAGCAAAAGAGTTCAGCAAGGACTTACTAGTATTTTTCAAAACCACATCAGATGGAAAATCCAGAACTACAGAAATGCTGGGGTCAGTCCTGAACTTCAAAATGTCCATATTGGATTAATGCAAATAAGTCTATAGATAGCAGAGCAAAATTTCCTACATGTATTCATAACATGTGATGTGTAAGCACCTGAAAAGAACCAAAAAAAGGGGAGGTTGCCATGCCATTTTCTATTTTGGTTAGGAGAATGGGATTTCTAACACAAAGGCCTTCCTCTGCTTTGAAATGGAGGAGGTGTTTAGTCTGGTGACCTTTCAGTACTTTCTCTGCTTGGCTGGTTGGCAACACTATCACTTTCCCACAGTTTAATAAAGCCATTTCAAGGCCAAATGCTAATCTCAGTTGCACTCAATCTGCACTCTTCCCTTCCCCATCCCATGGGACTGGAAAGAAGATATGCAATGTACCCAGCTGGGACTGAGGACAGCTCAACATTGGATATGAGGACCCACACAGGGGTTAGTCAGAATCTGGACTTAGGACAGAAAAACATGCAACATCCTTCCACCCCTCCTACAGCCACGAGAGCTCAGGTCATTTCTTATAATACAGCAACTCATCAGCAAGCAGTCTGCTCAAAATTACCACACGTGTATTGGGTGCTAAAAGCATCCATTGTCTTCAGGATTGGTTGGTTGGCTTTCTTAAAACTATCTATCTGTCATATTGCCTAAATGCAAGATATAGACCACAAGCAGTGTTGTGTGTTTATATTTGGTTAGAGCTACCTGCTTATAAAGGACACTTGCTTTGTTGCTGGAAATTTGAGGTTGCAATGCACCAGCATATCATGTTTTTCTGTTTGTTGTCAGATCTGCTAAACATGTTGCTCAGTGTGTGATGCAGAAAGATAGCAGTGTGTTGGGGAAGGTACCCTGTCTCAAGGAACAGCACTCTGACCCTGCTCTTCACCCTCCCAGAAATGGATTGTGTTGCTCAGGAGGAGAATTGCCAAAACTCAACTGAGCTGCAGGGGTTGTTAGAAGGGAAGGGGCTTTCCTTGCCCAGCTCCTTCAGGAGGCAAGGGCTGGGTAAACTCCCCTACTTTTACACATGCAAACCCCAGAAGGCTTAGGGATGAAAGAGGGACTGTTACTGCCCCATGCCTCAGTGTTATGACTAGCCTTAGGGCTATTATATATATAAATATAAAGCACGCTGGCCATGTGCTTTAACATACGAAAAGATCATAAATTAGTGAACATTCACATTAGTAGCGTCCAATGTGGCACTTTTGTGAGGTGTTTTTTATTGCTGCGCTATGGAAAGATTGTGGATATTCTGGAGGTTCAGTCCCTTGGGTCCCACCATGTGGCATGTCCCTAGAGCGCTGCTGAGCATATCATATCAGAGGTGCACTGCCATTGGCTTGAAAAGGTTGACAGGCCAGGGTCTGGCCTGCCAGCAGGTTGTGTCTGTGTGAAAAACAGTGCTATCAAAGCAAGAACGCCCCCCAAACCAGCTGCATGTCAGAGAGAGGAGAGATGACAAGATGGGAAGTTCATGGCTCACATTCTGATATCAGTTCTCTTGATCGCTAAGTATCTTTCACTGAAATCATCTGGATTACCTCACATGTCCACTGACAGGAAAAAATATTAGATTCTGGCATGGGATACCTTTCTACTTGAGTTTAGTTCTTCTGTCACATTGATGCATACTAGATGGCCTTAATCAGTGGAAAAAGTAGCACTGCTTTCTGAAGGAGGCTGTAGTTGTGCACTCTTTTTGTCCTCAGTCACGTTCTCAGTCTTGATGATACACAAATTTGAGAATACACTTACTCTAGAAAGATCTGTGGAGCTCTATAGGGAAACTAAACACCAGCAGCTTGTCCTGGTATTGCATTTGTCTGGAAGAATAAAAAAAAAAATAAAAAATTTGTTGTAACTAAATTATTTATCTCCAGGAATTATTTATCTCCAGGAGTCAAACACCTGCAGCTCACCTGACTGATGCTATGCTGTTCCCCCGGAAACTCATGATGGGATGGCATTGTCCACACAGAGCTCTGCAGCCCCTGCTCCGGTGGCTGTTGCACCCACGCTTTGTCCTCTGCTGCCAAAAAACACAAACATGGTCTGAAGCACTCATCTCTTCAAACACATCCACTGCCTTTTCCATTTTATATCCAGTATAAAGATATTCCTGGTGCCAGATTCTGCCAGCCTTACATGAACTAAGCAAAAAATGACCTCATGAATAATCTACAGATGGCAGCTGGGTTATCTGAAGAATAAGGAACAGGTTTTAAGGGAATCCCACTGGGAGAGAGGTGTTTTAGTGACTTTTAATGCACAAACCAAGGGTTGTACACAATGTGAATGACGGTATCACAGTCTGGCTGCAGTCGCTGAATAAAACTAAAATTGAACATTTTACACCACAGAAGTGTCTGCTATTAGCAAACAAGCTAAGTTTGAGCTGGTGGGATACAACAGCAAGATGCATTCCAAGATCTCCAATCTGTAAGTTTGCACGCTAAGGCCGTCTTCTAAAACACATGAAGTAGTTCCCCAAACCTGCACATATCAAATACAGCTAAATACAACACATACAGTTCTCACAGTGTTACCAGTAAAAACCCTGCTTTGGGAAAAAGATGGATGTAAAGAGTAAGGAGAAAAAAATGACAACACAAAGCCTACCACACTTTTTGATTTGATATCATTATATCACAACGGTGCATCTCCACCCCTGACACACTTGAGCAGCTGATGGGGTAACCCCAAGCAGCTTCTGATGCCATGTTCAGCCTGCCTCTGCACTTCTATTAGTAACAGGAGGGGGCACAACTTCTGGCCTCAGAGGCATGGAGGCATTCTAGATGACAGCCATCACATTCTGGTTCAGATACAAGCAGCTATGTCTAGCAGAGAACAACCCAGAATTGTTTTCACCCAAACGTCAGTGACAGTCTGGATTAACCCCCGCTTTTGAATGATATTGCTGAGGACACTAAGAAGGTTAATCATTTTACTGTCAAGAAGTTAAGCAGCATCTTATTAATATCCCAATTTGTACATAAATCTCACTGTACTGAGTGACCAGAAAAAAACCAAACGCAAAACACGGGACTCAGACCCTGCTGAGTACTTTGGGCTAACTACAGACAAACAAAGCAGGCTGCAGACTTCTTTGGGAAAAGTCAGGAAGTATGTTATTTTTATAAAAGGCAACACTGAAGGAAGGAACAGCAACAGGATGAGAGAAATGAATGCTATGCTGTCACTAATGGCTGAGCAAAGGGGATGGACACGTTGGCATTCAGAAGAGATCAGATGCATACAGTGTGCCTGAATAGCAGAGGCCCTGAAATGTAGGAGTGGACATTTTAGATGAAGCAGAGGAAAAAGCAAGGTTCAAAGTAAGGTAGTGGGAAGATGATTTTGACTGTGGTCCAAGCAGTAACTGGACATCCCACTAATCTTAGTCATACATTATCCAGAAGAGGAATTAAGAGCTATTTGAAAGTAGAGAGTAACAATTATCCAGAAGAGTGTGATCCTATTGCCTGAAGGCAGGGGCTCAGCATTCAGCAGGTGTATGTCTGCCTTCAATAAGTTTGTTTCAGTGAGAGTATAGCTGCACACCTCTACCTGTAGTGAGCATAGATATTTTATTCTTCCCATACCTTTCCCAGTAAGAGGCAGAACCAGTCTGCTGCTTCTCTTTACAACTTCCCTGAACCCTACAGCTGTCTGAAAGACAAACCTGAAAAGCCCAGAAATTGGTGCTTGCTCCATCATCAAGCATCATGTCCTCCAGAAGCTTCCTAACCCCAGACTTGCTCTTTCTCCCTACTCTAAGTGCTGAGCACCTGAATCACTGATGCCAGGCACCTGACCAAACTACAGGAAATATAAACATAACCAATGGTCCTGTGAGCCACTGCAGAGCTGCGCTGACAGAGTTGGGTTTTATGACAGCTATAGCCAGTTTCGCTTTGGCTGTGTATCTCCAGCAGCAATCTGCCTAGGTGTCTGGCACATAAGTATCACTCTTGAAAAGTGAATTCAGTGCATACTTGTGGTCCTCAGTTGATTAGGAATCTTCTGGGACAATATTAATAAGAAAGTTTTCAAGGACCTAAATTATTTTACAAATACCATTTCTTAAAATGTAAGTCTTCAATCACATTGACTTTTGGTGAAAGAAGCTTGTGAATACCTGCATTACTTTGGAATAGACAATTTCTTGGTTTTAAACCTGGGATCTGCTGAAGAACATTATGGGAATGTCAAAATCCATTCAACAAATTAGGCTTTGTTCCAGAAAGTGATCTGCTTACCCAAGCAAAACAGGAGAGGAAACAGAAGCAGTATAGGATTGGTCAACCTATTATGAGTGTTAAAATCTTCATTTCTTCAGATGGTGTTTTGGACTGAACTGGCTCTCCCCGTGTTCTGAAATCGTATACTTAGAGACAGACTGATCCATTTACACTTATATGACCCAGCTGGAAGCAGATAAGAAAATTCAGCCTAAAGAAAAACCAGAAAGGTATGAAATATTCAAACGGTGCTAAGTAGGGCTGTGGCTTACAGGATTTTAGCATGGCTGTAACGTAGAAGCATGTTGATCCATTCAGTAAATCTAATTACATCCTAGGATCTATTAACATGCCCTTGTGCTGGACACACAGGCTTGGAAATCCTTCACTTAAGTGATGCCACAGCAGGATACTTTACCAGCAGCAGCAGCCAGCCCCAGCTTCCCACAGAACAGCCAGCAGCTTCCCACCCCCTTACCTCTATAATGCCACAGAGCTGAGTCTAACCACCTGCTCCTGGGCCAAGAGCCCTGCTTAACTCCATTTCAGCATCCCAAGCCTAAGTGGCATTGGAGAGCAATGGTTGCTCATCTACGTGTGGGTTAGGGCATCTTTTGCACAGGATGAGGCACCCACAGAAGCACAAATCTTATCTTGGGGCAGGGATGCTGATGAGGACTGCCACACAGGATGAAGCTCTTCATGCTCTGATTTATGTGAACGTAGACCTCAGCATGAATATAGACTTCTTAAAATAAAACCTATACTTGAGGAAAAAAATAAGTTCTGGCATATAACTCGTAATAACTTTCTAATGAACCCTGTAAAAAGCCAAATCTTCCAGCATTTGAATTCCTGGTACAGGAACTACTATACTATTGATAGTAAGCATTAAGTTACAGTGCATTTAAAAGGCTCAGAGGCATGATATAGGCATACATTACAACAGAATTTGTCTAGCAAGTTCCAGCCTTGATAAGCTAACAATATACTGAGAAAGCTAGCAATGCCCTGCCAAGAGTATACTTTTAAGGCACTTCTCTAAAACACAAGAACTGCAATAGAAAAATACTTTGAAAGGAAAGAAATAATTCCCACCATATGTAGATGTGCCCTCCCAAAAGATAACCACATTGATGTGAGCCTTTTAAAAAGGCTAGATGAAGCAGGATAGAACACGCAAACTGTATCTCTCTCCTAGAGTTTGTGCCTGTAAATCTGCAGATGAAATACTGGGAAAAGGAAATGAGCCTCACTAAATTCATGATGAAGAGTTTAAATGGTCAAGTTATATGCCTATTTTTATAGATATCCTATCTTTATATGTATGAATAGTACTTTCTTCAATTAAGCATTCCCACATATGAAGTATTTCAGTTCAATAGCTATTGCAATAACTGTGTTTCCTTTGAAATACCCTGAGCAAACTTCATATCAGGGATTTTCTCTGCAGACATTGTATTTTTAATGGTATCAAGTTTTTGTAGATCTCATCATAAAAAATGGTGACATCTAGTCAAAATGCAAGTTATTAACAAAAAAAAAATAAAATTGAAGATAACTGAAACACATGTAGTTGAAATATTCATGAAAACAGCAAAAATATTACTATGGATGTATATTTTACATAGAGGAAACCTAAGGGGGGAGGAGAGGCAGAAGAAGTCTGTACAGACTACCAGACCACTGCCTGCTGCTGCTGTGATTCTGTTTATTTTCATAGGGTAGTTATAACTCCCAGCAATAGGCTTGGCTTATAGAGGTACGCATCCACAAGGCTGCCAATCCTAAGGTTATGTATGTATTTACAGGTAATCCATCCTCATATGTGCCTACTACTTACCTAAGTTTTAAGAACATGATGCTATAAGAATTGGTCCTGTCAGGAGAACACTTAAGCAACATGAAGACAGGATAATTCAGTGTGTCTTTAATACAGACAGGCCAGATCTTACAAAGCCAGTCAGGATTCCTATAGTCAAAGATGTGGCCGGAACACGAGATAAACCAGGCTCATCTACAGTACATGATGGGACCCCATGGTAGATCCAGGCTGGAGAGGTGTGTGCGAGCTCCACTGGAAGAGTATTACCTTGCTAACATAGATAGGGCACATTAGCTCAGGCACAAGGCTGGTTTATTGTTTATTCAGTAGATATTTTTGATTCACTGGTACAGTTTCCCACTGACTCCTAAAGAGCTGTGCACCTCCGCCAAGGGGGCGCTGAATAGGACTCTGTGAATGGAAAGAGAGCAGGAAATTCTTAAAATGGTATTTTCACCAAGAGACAGAGATACACAGAGGCATTCCTCAGAGTGGGTTTTAATACAACCTGGAACAACACCCCACCTCCTCTGCTATTAAGGATTTATTCCTATCCCTCCTATATATTGTTATGTCCACCTTTATAGCACAGACTGTACCACTACAAGTATCTTGGTTCAGAGGGTGGCCCCACAATGTAATCCTGGGTTTTAAGGAAAGCTCCCCTACTGAGCGTCAAACTTCAGAATGGGATAGAAACTCTTTCTGTCCTTTCCTCCTCAAAGCAATAGTTCTCACCCCATCCTTCCTCTGATGTTCCTGCTTCTAATTTTAAGCTGAAAATGATCTCGGATGACCCAGAAAGCTTGTCTATTTTTTTTTTTTTTTTTTTGGCTTCTTCTCTTCCAGTTCTTTCCATTGTTCTAATGGGAAAACAAACAAAAAAACAAACAAACCCACAAAAAAACCAAAACAAAACACCAAAAAAAACCACCCCAAAATAAAAAGCTTCCCTCCAAACTGCAGCTCACTTAAAGGTCTCTGAAGGCACTTAAGATGATGTTGTACACCACTAGCAAATAGTCACTGGCAGTGAAAATTAACAGCAGTGACCCTGTGTTACAGTGATCCTTTACTGAATGATACAAGAGACTACCAGAAAAGTTTGCTGTTGCAAGCCCTCAGTCCCACTTCCCCCTCACCTGACCAATGGTGGTTGCTAGAGACAGATATTCAAAGTACTTTTTTTATTTACATAAATATATTACCAAATGATTGCAACGTCTCCAGGCCCAGAGAATTTGGAATACAGCATTAAAGTAACTTTGGGTGTAAGACACTAGTGTCACCACATAGTTACAGTGTGGATGTTGCCAAAATTTTGTAGTGATAGGCCTTCAAAATCACTTGCTGAGGAGTGAGCATGGCCTTCTCTAGTGAGCCGTTAACACACAGACTTTACAACTTTACAAAAAAAATGTTTGCTGTCACACAATAATGCTCCAGTAGCTACATGAATAGTTTTCTGTGTCTTGGACTATTTTACAATTGTCCACTGCAGATGGTACAACCTCCTCCAGGCTACACTCACTGCAGCGGGGAACCTCACAGAAAGAGGCAGCCAGTTACCCGCTCCCAGCTTTGTATTGTAGACACAATGCTGAAATCTATATTAATCTCCTACTGCAGAACAAACAGTGAAAGCCCTGGCATATCTGCTGTAGTTCCTGGTAGGCTTGCGTCCTTGCAGATTGGCTGCCTGGGCTTAACATACTTGGTGTGTTTGCTTTTCTGTTTCCTGGAGCACATACTTACCTCTTATCTCCCTTAGATCCTCTGGGGACATCGCCTGGAACAGCGCCTAAAGTTGGTGCGTCATCACCAATATTATTTATTTGCTTTTCACAGGTGTGGAGACAGCCACAGGGGATCCATAAGGCTGTGCCTGACTCCAGTATTGTCTCTTTTGCGTGTATATCCTGTGCTGCCAAGATCGTGGTGAGACCAATCTCACTCCTATACCAGCCAACACACAGATAATTTCACAATGATTGCCAGCCCTGCGTGACCAGAAGCATTTTCAAGTCCTCCTATTTCTGCCAGAAATGGTTTTAAACAACAGAAAAATCCTCAGTGACTACACAGGAAGACTGCTACTTTAAGTGGAAGTAATTAAATTGGCTCCTTTGCACCTACCTCTTTTCAGAAAAGTCCAGTTCATTAAAGGTATTTCTCACAGGGGCCAGTTTTCAAAAACTACATTTTGATAGGCATTAAATGTGAGCTCTGGCTAACCAAGGGCAGAGGAATAGCTTCCACCAACCATGCATATACTGGAAAGCATTTACTGTCTTGAGAATCATAGTCTAAAAGATACTGCCAGAAACTGCAACATTTATCCACAGGGATTTTACTAAAATTCAGAAATAGCAACCATGTGTGATGCTTTGATCTTGTTTGGGGAAGTGGTATCAATCTCAGTGCACCCTGCAGTCTTAATAAAATTAATAGCTTCTTCAACAAGGAGGAGAAATTTATTTAGGTGGAAGGTGGCACTGCTGTACAACTGCATGTCCTTACATCTCAAACTGCATCTCAAGTCACACTGAGAGTCAGAATTAATCAAAGAATACCCATCCATTGCTTTCCCAAGAAAGAGTTTTTGGTTTTTTTCCCCCATAATAAACACCACTGGTATGCATTTTAAGATTATAGTAGTGCAGTCATCCAGGGATACATACAAGCTCAGCAGCCTATTTATGCAATCCTAAGCGGAAAAGTTCACATCTATAAAGGAGCTAAAGGAGAAAAACCAGCCAAGCTGGGAGTACCCAGCCACTCCTTCCAAAAAGCAGCATGAACTACATGCAACATCCACCTATACATCCAGCTAAAGACTTACTTTTTTTTAATCACACTCTACAGGAGCTCTCATCAGCTTACCCTAACAACACTTTATACTCCAAACCCATATCCTCTACAGTCTCTTCTTCCTTATTTTACTTACAAGCCTTTAACTAATGAGCAGGTTATCAATCAATTTATCACCTGCTAGCAAATTATGAGCTGGCCACCACCCTCAGCTCATCATCATATACCTAATGAAGCACAAAAAGAGGGGGCTTGTTACTATGAATCCCTTTGAAAAGTCAGTTCTCTAAATGAAAGGCTTCCTGAAAAAAGTAACTTAACATTTAGGTGGGATAGCTGGAGTCACAGCTGTAGCTGTTGAATGGAAAACAACTTTCAACTCTACAGCACTTTGGAAAACTCACAATCCCAGGAAGTGTTTTATACATGCACAGGCTTTCTTGTAAAGGCTTACTTATTTTTTATCCATTTTTCACTGAAGGTGAGCTCAGTTGTCATTTTTAGATGGCTCCAAATTCAACAGATATTTGTCATGACATTTGTATGGGATTCGCAATCCAGAAGTATCAGCCCTATTTGCTACCTGTCGTTGCATGCAACCCTTGTGGCACCTCTGTTTCTGGTAAGATACTGTATCTGTATCCAGTATGGAAAATATACTGGGACTACGGCTGAAAGAAGTTTGTGAGGGATCTTTTATCTGTCTGGAAAAAAAATTCATCAAGCCTAAAACATGTCAGTGTTGATTCATAGGTCATACACAGCATATATGAGCCTGGGTGCATGGTACTGCCTCAAAAGGCTCTTCACAAACCTTCAAAAAGTTTGCAAAGTGAGACTGCAATTTCTGAGTAGGCTTAAAAGGGACGTAGCCCTCACAGTGGACATACCTCTTGTTCTCATGTTGCCCAGCCCCCGGCTTTGCAGGCCAGCCTTTCTCTGCGCTGTGTGCATCCTCCTGTCCCTCAGCCTCCAGTGTGGCTCTTGGCAAGACAGTTTACCCTTCACGCAAACTTCCAGCACATTGTCTGAAACAGCTGCTGAACATGAGAAGTAGCTTCCTCATCCTTCCTCCAGATATTTTATGGTCCTCTAGCTAAATTGACCAGCCCCACAGATTATTCCAGCTAAAACCCATGTCTGCCTCCTGCCTCCAACTTCTCTCCCTTATTTTAGGCTTGAAATTAATTGTAATCATATAAGACATGTAGCCTAGCTTCTTAATTATAACAGCAATGAAACCAGCTAATTATTAGCAGCTCTCCTCTTCTGAAAGGATGTAATCAAGATGCAATGCCAGGCTATGAATTAGTTGTCCAAGGAAGATTTCTGTGTCTATCTTGGTGCCCACATTGTCCTGCCTGAGTCCAAGTTAAGGAATTGTAAAAAGCCTTTGAAGTAGACTCAGCATGTCATCTGCATATGTTTGCAGCTGGTTTACTGTTAGCAAGGTCAGAGCAGATAAATGATTATGTGTATCTATCTGACTTATATTTGTTGACATTAGCCTTCTTTCTTGGAAGCTCTCTTTGTACACTCTCCAACCCTTGTCTGGCTGCTTGTAGCATCACTTCTTGCATATTCCTGAAAAGTGCCACGCCACAAACTTGCAGAGGACTTCCAGAAATGCTTCTAAGAAAAGCACAAGTTATTTGGTCAGCTGTAATTCCCATCTGCCCTAGAAAGTTAGCATCAACTTCAGCTGAGCACAGGCTCCTGCACAGAGAGGAGGATGGCCGCGGTGCAGCCAGAGACAATTCCTTTGGTACATCCACCTTCCCCATAGTCACAAAGCACCCGCTGCAGCCACTCAGCCACTGCACTGTTCCTGCAGGTCACTTTGATTCCCTGCCATATCTCACTACTCACCAACTCCAAAGCCGCAAAGGCATTTCTGTGCCTAATTCTAACTGAAGTGAAGGGGAGGTAGGTATCTAAATACTGCTAGCTCTGAGTCATTCAACAAGCCTTACCTCCCCCAGGCAGCCTTGCTCAAGGACAGCATGAAATAGCAGTCAGAGTAGTAGGTAAGGTAAAATGCTGTCAGTTCATCTTTTTTAAAAGTTCCATAAAAATATTCAGAATATTTAGCCACCCACACTGGCTCAAATTATGAGTTTCTCCCACACTGTGTGGCATTTGAATGTATTCAGAGCTCCTTTTACCTGAGGATACTGTTGCTTCTTATTCTTTAGATAAAAAGCACTGATGTCTGATCTTTGCATACACAGCATAGACCGTGGCAGGTAAAAATCTGGCCAGGTTAAAGAGAGCAAGTATAAATGGTCTTAGTTCTGACTCTACCATTCCACAAACTCTGTATCAATGGCATTTAAATACATTCAGTGGCATTACTCCAGGTTTATGACACTGTGAGACACAGAAGCACTAGCATCCAGAGATTTTATTATTATTTTCCATACCTAAATATCAAATAGCATCCGACATTTCTAAAATTCAAGTAATTGGTGCAAGCAGATTCCTCACTTCTGCATTTTATAGTAATGCATTTCCAGCCAGTTTTGTATCTAGAATCAAATATAGTAGCCTTTTTGTTTTTAAGATACATTTAAACAATTACATCCAGTCAAATTTAGAAAAGGAAAATAGAATGGGGCTATTTCTGCTAATCTTGCTTTTTACAAAGTCGGTCCCTATGAAATCTAAATTCTGCGACAAATTTTACTTTACATCTTGAATGACACAATCTCTTGTAAAACACAACCAAAACACAGACTTATACTAAAAATTTACAAGGATTTTGCTTTAATTAAAATGTGTACAAAATTCAGCAGAATTTGTTTGTTTTGGGAAAGCTATTCTATAATGATCAACACATCTACAGAAACATCTACATAATGGAGGCAGGGTATGCCACTCTACCAGTGCCAAGTTCTGCCACACTGCATATTAGAAGTCTGGATGAGAAAGAATTTTCTGAGTAGTTCAAGTGTTGTGCAAATGAAGTTAGCAGTTTAGATATATTTACAAAAACAAAGGCTGGTGATTACAAAGCCAGAATGAACTTGGACTGTGTTTATATCTGCCTCCTGGAAGGTAAAATGTAATCAGAGGAAGAAAAAAATTTAACTTTCAAGATTTTCTTTTTTATCGCGGTCTTGTTGGTTGTGGTTGTTTTCTTGTGGCAGGATAATGTGGAAGATTTTTGTGCCCTTATTCACTGGTGAGGTCTGGTGAGACACCTGGTGATACCCCATGCTGGAACAGCTGGGAAAGGCCGTGTAATGTTTCCGGACAGTACAACACAAGCCAGCAATCTGTGTCTATCAGCTATCAGTCACCTTCCTTTTAATTAGTTTCAGATGCATTGTCTAAATACACAGTGAAATGTCAGCAGTCCAGCACTCTAAAATAAAGCTTCCTCAGTCCCCAGGTAGAGCTTGATTGGTTTTGTTACTACAGTCCACTGAACTTGAAGAGAGAAATTCCCAGTCATGCTCATGAGCTTTTTTTTGGAGCACGTATCTGACAAATTAGCCTTAACACAGTGTGCATTTGCAACCTTGCAGTAAAAGGCCTTAAACCTGCTGCTAAGACCTGCTTTAATCAGATTAGTTTCACTGAAGTAAAGTTAACTATATTTATCAAGAAAGTGCTCATGCAACCCTCAGCAGCTCTCCAGAGTCCCTGGCAAATTAGCAATAAAAGGCAGGTGGAGATGGTGATTCACCTATTCTCTTGGATACCTGTCTTAGGGTGGGGAATGTGCCCTCTGTACCACTGATTACTGGGGAGATAAGTGACTGGAGCCTTTGCTTTCTGATGGTTGAAGTGAGGCAAACCCTACCCTTGGTTTCTACAGCTTTGCAGATTTTCGCTGCAGTGAATAACAGAAGATGATCTATAAAATGTCACATTGAAGGTCCTATTAGCCCACACCCATTAGCCCATACCCTGCTTCCCACCATGGCCAAGAGTGGATGCTGAATGCAAAGTCCCTATAGCATTCTCCCAGTTTCCAGCCATTTCAGGACAGGAACTTCTGGATGATGCTGTGGTTTCTATCTCTCTTCCATTAAATGCTCCAGTCTTTCCCTGAATCCATATAAAACTTTAGCATACACACCATTCTTTAGCAAGGAGATCCACAGGTCAGCTGCCTGAGAAGATGTTTTGTTTGGAGCTCTACTATTTTATTAGCTTCATCTGATGCCTCCCACCTCTTACACTGGAAAAGAGAAAAAAAACAATCTACTTATTCTCTCCATGCCACTCAAGATTTTTTGTAAATCCATCACCTCCTCCTCCATTATCTCCTTTCCGAATGAAAAAGTCCTAGCTTAGTCATCTGTCATACAGTCTTTGTGTACCTTTGTTCATCTTTGTTGTCCATCTCTGAACTTTTTCCAGCTGCCCTGTAAATTTCTTGTGATGAAGGGATCAGGATCTTCTAAACACACTGGAACAAAAAATCTCACACCTAACATGCCAGATTTGTTGCAGTGCCTCTAACTCAGCATCAAAATGCCCGTCAGCACAGTGATAAGCACGCTGCAGGCAGCAGTTGAAGAGCCTGAGCAGTTTTACAGAGACTGCATCCTCTGAAACAACTTGAGCAGACTCAGTCAGGTCTTCTCATCTCATCCTCTTCCACTGCAGCCAGCACATGGAATAGGCAGTGAGTCCCACCTCATTATGGCAGAGTCATTGCAGGTTGAGGAACTGCAGTGCTGTTCCTCTGACAGGGAGACACTCTGAGCACAGACCTTCCTGAGACACAGAGCAGGCATGGCTTATTGCCTTCATCACATTTGTCCCAGATCCCTTGGGTGCCTTAGCCATAGGTAATTCATTCATTCAGCATTAGGAGGCTGAAGAAGGGGCTGAGTGTCCAGTTCTTCTGTCAAAAGATAAACTTCACTTGCCAAGCAGAGGAAATGAGATAAAAGATAAAGATCCCTGCCTACACATGTTCATGCAGAGGGGGCAATTGTACCCAAAAGATCTGATCACCTAACACTGGAAGCAAGTATACCTTGTAAATAATCAACATGCAGAGCTTGTGGGGAGGCCATTCAGACAGTATATCCATTTGATTTAATGGCAGACATGAATACAGTGAAAAGCCTGGTGGATCTGTGCAATTCTAGGGCCCTCTCAATATGCTGGATATTGAGAGGGCATGTGATATAAGGTTAGTCTCTATCTGCCTGACTGTAGACCAGGAGCTGAAGAAGTGGGAGAGCAGGCTGTCACTCAGGTAAAAGCGTTCAGCTTTAACCCAGATATCCTCAGGAGCCCTGTCCAAAGCTTGGGTTGAAGCAACCAAAAAGCTTTAAATAATAGCCGTTAGAGAAGCACTCTGGGAAGTTTTGCTTTGATCTTTTTAGTGCACTTCACTGATATGCTTACTTTGTGAATATTGTTTTCAGCAGTGGACAAATGGCCAGTTGCTGGTCACCACAAATGTATTATTATTACCTTCACCTAAATCTCCTTTGAAAGAAAGCAAGATGGTGTTTGTTTTGCTTCCAGATAAATAACCTTGAAAAACACAAAAACATAAAATATGAGCAGAGGAGCAGGAAGACAGGAGAAAGCAGAAAGAAGAAACAAGAAAAAATTAGGAGGACAAAAGATGAAAAGAAAAAAGAACAGTAGGACAAAGAAAACAGAAAAACAAAAAAGCAAAAAGACTGATGCAACATGTTCAAGCCACTGAATGTGCACCTTCAGGTATCTGCTTGAAAAACGTGCTAGAGTTGCAAAGCTATGGTACCTTCATCCACTGCATAGCAAAGAAAATGGCTCAGCTTGAATCACTTGGATTCTTGGTAACCAGGTGATTATTTCTTAAATGGTGCTAACATCCTATCTGCCCATAGAGTAATGGTCAAATAGGTGGACTGAGGAAAACAAGACTGGTTATCACCCCAATAAAGCCAAGTAGTTCTGGATAGCATTGGCTGAGAATCCATTTTCATTTGGATTATGGCTTTTTCTAAGATTTAAGGGTAATACAAAACTTTTCAAACAATAACAGACTGCTTATTGCAGGGAGGTGGGTTGAACTAGACAGTCTTTAAAGGTCCCTTCCAACTGAAACTGTTCTATGACTCTATGACTCGATTAAAAGTGTGTCATACACAGTGTTCAGACTCCAAGGTTAGAAAAACACATTTTAAAAGCATAGCATTATTATTATTGTTGCTTTCTATTATAGAATATCAGCCAAAGAAAATATTTTTGGCTTCAGAAAAATGTGAAATTCCCAGTAGGGTGGGACGCAGCTGACATTCCTGGTGGTTTGCTGTCTTGTTTGGAGCACCATGTGGTTAACAGCTAAAGGGCAGAGATGCTTGCTACTGAAGAATTGCAATCATCTTGGAGAAATGCATGGCCTAGAGCATTTCATAGTTCACCTGGAACAGAAATGCAAAGGCAGATAAAGGAAGGGAGAAGAGGTAATTTACTTTGGATTATTGCTATCAGTGTGATGTCATTGGTACTTAAGTTCATTTTGTACTGAAGCCTTTGCACAATATCGGTAACAAAGCAGTATTAAATATGGCAAGGCAGCTGCACCTTTCTTTTATGTCAAACAACCAAAATAGTGGGACTTGCGTTAACACCTACAGTGTCACATTTCTGCAATAAAACCTACTTTTTACTGATCCAAAAGCAGGAAGACTTTGTTTCTGATCTTTCAGGAAAGTTACGGTGATACGCATGTGCATGTATGAGGAAGGGAAAATAGAGCTGGTTGCATAAAGCTTTCACCATTTTCATCACACACATATGGTCCTTCTTCTTCCCTCAGAGACTGGTGGGCTGCCAGGAGCTGTGAAATCTCTGAGCCTGAGTGCAGGAGAATCAATGAGTCATGAGGAAACAACTGAGAAAGGAAGCTACAGCGACTATTGCATGAGTTAAGAAAGACATAACCATGGGCTTTCTAACAGGTCCTTTTCCTCCTACATTGCTGGCTATGTACTCCACCACACTGATCTTTTGAAATCTGGGGCCTCAAGCACTTGAACCTGTTTCCACTTTCACATCTTGAAAGCAATCATGAAGCAAACACAAGGCCAGAGATTCATGAAGTGCATGAAGTCCAGTAATGTGATCCTCTCTGGTAATGTGATTTGGCCCTTTTATAATGAGATTTCATACCTTCACCTGCCCTACAGAGGGTATGAATAACAGCCTGTTGTCAAGGTTAATTTCTAGCAACCCATATAGAATCTAATGCAGCTATAGACTTCATTCCAAGGCCACACAGTAGGCTATGCAAAAAAATAGATATCTGACATCTCCAAAATGCTAAACAAAGAAACCACCCCATGCTGCAATTTTTTTTTGGCTACAATCATACTGGTGGAACTAGGGTTGTAATAACTACCTGCAAAAATTACCCAGTATGATTTTCCTCTGTTGAGAAAAATACGTTGTAATTCATAAAAGCATGTTTTAATCACTTTAAATCACAAACAAATGAGGCATTTTTTGCTGTTTAAGTAACATGAGAGTCAAGGGTATTTTTTCCCCTTTCTTGTGTGCATGCAGTGAGTATTTAGTGAATCAACTCATAGTCTGAAGAGTGCAAAGCATCTCCTCTATCTTCATCTTTAAAAACCTTTGGTGAGGCACTGAAGCATGTTCTGTTTCAGTTAAACTCCATGGAAAATTTGCAATTGACTTCAAACTGAAACAGAAATTGATCCTTTGGGTATAACTGACATTACTAAGAAGTAATGGGAAAAGAGTGTGAGCACTAAGAAAACAAACTAAGACAATTATTGGTTTATTTTTAGCTTTCTTTATTACAAAGTAAAATGTTGGATACTGGAGCCAGAGCAAAGACAACCAATAAAGGCACATGATATTTTAATCCTTCAATAGCTCAGATGATAAATACTGACTCATCATATTTACAGGTTGTTTCTGAACACAGAAAGGGAAAGTGCAAAACTGATTCTCACTCGTCCCATACAAGGCTAGCCATTGAAGATGGATGGAGCAACATGATATTCTCAGTTCCACAGTAACGAAACAACGCTTTCCTTTCTCAGTGTTGGGTCTGTACAACACAGCTAATTGATGTCATGTGTTGCCTCATAGAGAGCTTGGCAACTGCATAGCTTCATGCAGTTCTTGAAGTAAGCACCACCACCAATGCTTCTCAGAAAGGGAAATAGAGGCAAAGGCAGCAAGTGTCTGGTCCTAAATCACTCAGCATGTGAGTGTCAAGTGCACGATCAGGGACTTGGTAACGACCCCCCAAGGCCTGAGCCAGCCTCATGCTGCTCTTCCAGGAATCCCCTTTCCACACAAGCCAGCTGGCCAAGACACCAAGGCAGAAAAACAGCAAATAATAAACAAACCAGGAGGGATGCGACCAAGCTCCCAAAGGCAAATACCTAAGATTTCATCTCCTGTCAGCAAAGTGTGTATCCCAACACAGGCATTACTGTCAGCAATAGTGTAATATTGTTTCTGAAAAGAAGAGCATATAGGGGAAATCAGTTACTGGGCGGTTTTAATTAACTTTGTCATGCCTGATCCCTCTGCTCTTCATGGGCCAGGTCTACATCATCTTTCTCCCTCTACTTCTGGGTAGTCATAGCTTATGGCAGCAACAGTGTTGGAAAGAGGGAAGCTCAGGTTGTTACCCATCACCTGTGAGCCAGAGGGTTGCAATCACTGTTCCTGGTTCTGTGCTAACAAGATGTAATTTAATAGATTATAGTTGGGAGATCTCAAAATAAAAACAGAGAAAGTTACTTAACTCTATCTAACTTCTCTAACTTACCATTGCATTTTTCTATGTCCTGAAAGTGTACAATAGAAAGTTTTAGTCCTGAGCTGAGAAGTTATGGCGCAGCCTTGGGGATTCAAGGTAGTTTCTTGGTTTGCATGGGATAATTTTACTTCTGCAGGTTGATCGGTTGGCTGCTTGTTTTTTGTGGTGGTTTTTTTTCACAGTAGCAGTCATGGTGCCTGAGCCCTACTAGAACACTTCCTCAGACTTCTTACCAGCCAGTGATGCTGTCAGGCTGTACCATCCTTATACGAAGTACATAAATGATGAGTCAAACAGTTGAATTTAAATCCATTATGATTAAAATTGTGGATTCAGAGAATCAGGAATCAAGCTTTCTATTTATTTTTTTACTGTTTGATGCACAAGGACCCATATACAGGGCTTACATAGGCATGAAGTAGATAAGAACAATAACTATTTCACCTCCTTCCAAAAAGTGACCTAGTTTACCCCTCTTTTCTACATCATTAACAGGAAAACAACCAATCCAAACTTGAAAAGTGGTTCAACAAACACTGGCTCCACATGGAAAGCCATTCTCGTACCCAAGGGCCAGGGAAAGCTTCACATCCTGGAGGCTGAGAAACTTCAGACAAAGGGAAAAACCAAGGTTTGGCTCCATTCCCAGCCAAGCAGCACCACCTCTCCTGAGCCAGGACATCTCTGGTTTAGGATCATTCCTGACCACACTGGATAAAAGAGAGAGGTCAGAGGCTCTCAGAAATGTTTCCAAAGCCATGTTCACCTTTGGGGGAAAATTACTGCCTAACGTTGTCTTGGGCAGCTTGAGCCAAAGCTTTTTGAAGTGAGTGGTCTGACCTTACTGCTCTTTGGGCTGCTAGTCCATGTAAAGCATGGAGCAATTTGGCCATGGTTATTGCTTGGGAAGTAGGATGCAGTATTTTGCATCAACTTCTGGTTTAGGCTGCACCCCACACAGAACATATTGCAATAGTTAGCTAATATTTACTGGGGGTGGATCACAGCAGCTAATGTTACATTGAAAAAAACATGCAAAGATGTAAATCAGTTCTTCTATTACACAAGTGTCCCACAGCAATGAAAAGTCCAGTAAGATGTGAAATAAAGACACCAACAGTTATACAGGGCAGGTAATAACTTTGCATCAGTCATCCGCACCTCCTTTTCTTCTTACTAGCTGATGGACTAGGCCTGGTCACCAGAAGGCTGGACTTCCAGCATGCACTTACACATCATTATACCCCAACCACACACAAGCCCATAATATCCTGTATGAAAAAAAATACATGACTGGCCACCTAAACAACCAAATGATCTTGCCGCTCCAAATATCAGACAAACCTGACAGTACCATTTCCAAGTGTGCCTAATACAGGTAGCACCTTTCTTTTTCAGGGCATTCTGTTGTCCCTACCATTCATTATCCAGTGCTATTTAGGTCTCTTAAATGTCCATTTCTACCTCCATCACAACAGACTAATAACTTCCTCAGGCAAACAGGTCTGTGGCAGCAATAGACTCTGCAGGTCTTCACACCTGCATAAATATTTGCACATTGAAAGTCTTCTGCTGTAAATCTCCTGGGGCTGATATGTTAAGATTTATTCCAACCCCACCAATGTGTTCAGAAATTATGCCATCTGTATTAATGCCTTCACATTAAAGCAGTGGTGACATGACAGCAAATTCAGGCCTCTGACTCTTTTATACTAGGATACTATAATACTTTATGTCCATGATAGAATCTATAGGAGCAACAAAGTAAGTTTCATAGTACTATTTCCTCTTTCAGGTCCTCGAAAATCATTGTATGTCATTCCTGGAGTTGTTCAGCTAAGGCTAGCACAAATGGTGGAAAACATACGAAGAAACAGAAGACATGTATTTCCTGAAGGAACAGAAACACCCTAAGTTGCAACATAAGCAAAAATGGGGAACAGGCCTGAGGTTTTACAGGAAGAAAATCAGTCTAGCAGAGAAGGAGAGAGAACAAGTCTCGCCTGCTAGTGAGAACAGTTTTAAAAGAGGTGCAGCGTTAGATCTTCTGGGGAGATTCTTGGCCCCCATATTTTATTACAAATTGTGTTTTGAAACAACCATTTATAGAAGAGATCCACATTGCACATTGTCAATTACTAACATATGTCCCACGCTTGGCAAAGGAGGCAGCTCGGGAATGACATTTTATAAATAATCATCACCATCAACAAAAAGTGCCTGCATCTTTGCTTTGGGCTTAATAATACATTTTTCCCCAAATAAGATAGCTTTCTCACAACGGTGGCAAATGGAACATATTAAACTTTAATGATGGCTGAGAACATCGTGCACTGGAGAGGCAGGGACAGGACTGTGAGAGCGTGTCTCGGACCTTAGGACAAACAGCTGCATGTGTACCAGCCACAGATGCTGCTCCGCACAAAGGGGCCCCCGGGCATTGCTGCACTACAAATGTACTAAACCAGAAAGCTTTGGCGAACTGAGTCTGAGACTTTGCAGAGATCTGGGAGTCAATCACAAAACACTCAGAAAGATGCAATTCTCAGAGCAAGCAGCAAAAAACGCGGACAACAAGGATAAGATAGGACATGGAAACAGCCAGTTTATTGCAGTAATATATATGGTCCATTAAAGAACCCCAGACAGATGGCTGTTTCATACATGCGTTATATGTGTCTGAGGAGGAATGAAGAGATGAAAAACACATATGACATATCTGCCTAGCTTTCCCCTGGGCATATGCATGCTAAAATAGATGGGTACCACACCGATAGAGATGGCACATCAGTGCAGCAGGCAGTGCCAATGCAGGATACACTGTGGCTGCTAGCTTCTGCCCACCTATTCCCAGCACAGTACTCTCAAGCCCTTAGCACTCTGGTGGGACATAGACAATTTATTTTATTTGTTGGCTATACCAACAGGCAAGGGTGCAGATAAATATCTATATAACTGTCACTGGTGCAAAGAACACAAGTGTGAAAAATGTGGCCCAGACATAAACAAATCAGTGATTTTGGGGTGAGCTGGTGGAGAGATTGGGACAGATGCTCTGGAATAGGAATCACTGTGCTTACTTTATGAGATGCCCTTTGGCCTTATCAGGCATTTCACTTATATTCCATTCACCGAAGTCCAGCAGGACAGCCAAGCATCTGCCATACTTTTAAGCCCCACTGTGAGAAAGCATGTAGCTTGGAGATGGGGTTCGCATCATGGGAGCAACATGCAGGCAGGTTGAGTCACTCATGGGGAGAGAAAGCAAAGGTTTTAAGTATCTGGGAAACAGCGAATACAGGGATAATGAAGAACATTTACCTGAAGTGCTAAGGATTATGGTTGGGCTTTACATCATTTAAATTTAAGCTTCTGAAAGTTTGTTTTCTAGCCCACATTAATTGTAAAGTCTCTCTCTAGAAACTCCTAGAGAGCAGTTCAGCTTTGACAGCTCAGATTGCCTGGATCTCTCCAGTGACTCTAAAGAAACTCAAACAAATGCCTTTGGGCACTGTTTCACAACTCATGTGTGGCAGAAGGCGGGTCTCATCAGTCTTTCCCTTCTCTCATGCTCTTCGATCATACAATCATAGAATGGTTAGGGTTGGAAAAGACCTTAAGATCGTCTAGTTCCAACCCCCCTGCCATGGGCAGGGACACCTCACACTAAACCATGTCACCCAAGACTCCATTCAACCTGGCCTTGAACACTGCCAGGGATGGAGCACTCACAACTTCCTTAGGCAACCTATTCCAGTGCCTCACCACCCTCAGAGTAAAGAACTTCTTCCTTATATCTAACCCAAACTTCCCCTGTTTAACTTTGAAGCCATTACTCCTTTTCCTATCACTACAGTCCCTGATGAAGTGTCCCTCTCCAGCATCCTTGTAGGCCCCCTTCAGATACTGGAAGGCTGCTATGAGGTCTCCACGCAGCCTGCTCTTCTCCAGGCTGAACAGCCCCAACTTTCTCAGACCCTTTCAGGGAACCTCCTGGTGCTGCCCCAACCCTCCTTGGGCAGCTCCATGTTCATCAAATACTTCCCTGAGCCCATTTTAGTCCTTTGGTGGGTTAGTCATATGCTGAATTTTTAAATTAGACCATCTGAAGCAGGGTCCCATGAACTCGTGCAAGGTAAGCAGCATGACCTGACAGCCAGAAGATAGCAAGGAAGGTGAGAGATGATAGGGTGGGTTCCCATCCTCTGGTGGTGATGGGATGCCAAACTGACTTACTGTTTCCCATGGGGCTGTAGCCCCCAACAGGATGCCTATCTCCAAGGCAGTGAATGGTGGATGACAGGAATTCCAGCTGGAAAGAATGATAACTCAAAGTGGAGTTGGGACACTTTCATCCTGTGTTTAGTCCTAGAGTTATCATACAATGAACACTTGCTTTGAGGATATAAGCCAGTGATTACATAGATAAAATGCAAGGATGCCAGGTCCCTCAGCAGTGATGTCTGTGGAGAGGAGCAGACACTCAGCAGCAACCCTCCATGTCATGAGGGAAGCCTTGCCCCCAGCAATCACATACACCACCACCCTTTTCAGCTTTTTACTAGTCAACCCATTGTCTCTCACACATCTTTCTTGCCCTTTTAGAGACATTTGGCTTAGGCTGAGTTTTGTTTTTAGATGTACATTAGCAACACTTTCCCTGATGAGGACTGATGAGTCCTCACTCAGTCAGAGTTATGTCATGAAGAATGGCTGAGCATGTCCCAGTGCTGAACCAGTGGCTTACTGTGTTTGAAAAGAAACAGTTTTGGCTCTTAAAAAGTAACTGATTTCTGCCAGTTGCATCCTGTGATTAAGGGTGAGCTCCAGGCACACACCATCCCTCCTGCAGGGGGTGGGGGTCCTGGGGTAACTTTCCCACACAGATCCTGAGCCCATGGGCCGTGCTGCTGTAGTGCAAGGTGAATGTCACATGTTTTGTCAGTTCATGTCAGGTGTTCTTCCTTGTAGAAGAGAACAAATTTCTGCTATCTAGAAATACTAGTACAAATTTCTGCTGCCCTTAACTTAAAGGTAATGATTCAGACATGCTGCAGACTTGGTGATTGCTGAATAGCCAGGCCGGTTTTACAACTTACCTCAGGAAAGTATTATATAATTATCACTATTACCCCAACCTACCACAAAGTGAAAAAGAGAGGGGTCATCTGTAGGTCACTCCTCAGGCATCATTAGCTTTGGTAGTAGTTTGTTGTTGGCTTTGTCTTTTTGTTTTTTCTTCAAATATATTGATTCTTAAGCCCTAAACCAATCACTCTCATTGGAATACCTACTAGCTCTTCAGTGCATGTATATCATCCACATTTTGCTTCCCTTTATTTTCAGTCAATTCCTAAGCCCCATGTATGAACCCTGAGAAGATGAAGCAGCCTTAAAAGCTTATGTCTGACAAGAGGTGAAAAGTCTTTTAACACAATGCCATATATATCAGCCTAATTGGACTGCAAGCTGGCAGTGTTTCACTGTAGTTTATTTCTCCCAAAATAAGTCTAAAAGACAGAAATTAGATTCCCCTGAAAAGTTCAGGGTTCTCAAATGACCTCAATTCCCACATATTTAAATAAATATAACACTCTCTCTGCTAAAGCTTCTCAGATTAGGGCTCCATTTTGTGTGAAATGAGGGCCCTCCAACCTTGCTCATGTGAGGACTGCCAGTAGCTTGCTCTGGTGGGAAGAAGATGGTCCATGATTGAAGGACCACAGATTGAAGTACTGCTGTCAACTACTTAGCTCAAGTATGCTAATATTGTTTCCCCCAACCAACCCTTTAAATCACTCATTTTCCTATTTCATCAAGATTCTCAGCATTTCAAAACCAGAAAGATCCCCATAGACATCCAATTTATTTTACACTGTTCTCAGCTGGTTTCTCTTCATTTCCTGCTGTGTGCCTCCTCCTTTGAGCTTTTATTTTCATGTCTGGAAGCATGCTGTTTCCACCACTGCTGTAGGTATAGCTCTTCACGTTCAAATCTATTCTTTTCATTACACCGCATAAAAATTACACATAAACTGAAGAGAAAACAGAGGGGTGGAAAACCTGGTTCTGTGCATGGCATCAAAGTGTTTTGAAAACAAAGCTCAAATGACAATCCCTAATAATTCACCTGTGACCATTTTTCTAAATTCTTATACATTCTAGTGTGAAATGACTGTATTTTATTGTGTTACACTTAACAATTCAACTCTGGCCTTTGGTATTAATGGAATGTCCTTCAACTATAGCTGCTTTTTGCTTCTTTTCTTTGATTCATTAGTTGTTTACTGCAGGCTATTAACAACCCTAGAACTAGCTTTAATCCACAGCCAGAGTCTTTAAATATAATACATCATCAACAGGTAATTATTCACTTTGAAGTCTCTCCTCCTTTTTTCTTTGCTGTGTGAGGTGATATCTGGGGCTTTAAAGTATGGTAACAGAGAACTTCCATCAAAGCACCAAAATTAGTAATGCAAATGTCAAAAATTTAATTTGTGTATTTTCAATACAAGGGTGGCAAATCTTCCTTTCTTCATTTTTATTCTTTCTCTCTTGCTTGCTTGCTTTCTATTTTTCTTTAACTTTTGACTCTTGCTACAGCTTTGGAAAACTTCTGATGCTGTTGCAACAGTGGTAGTTTTTACTTTAGAACTGGTAAACAGTACTATAAATTCACAAGGAAACCTGACCCTTTTCATCACGCTCAATAGGATTTTATTTCAGTGGTCCTACTACAAGTCAGCTCAGAAATTAAAAGCTGTACGTTAAAATTCTAGGCTGGCACCTCTAAACATACATTTGCATAAGCACAAGTTCATGATGCTGCACTGATTCTAGAGGTCTTTGACTCAGGTTCTTTGGCTTCATTTCAAGAAGGTCCTTAAGACCATGATTAAGTGCTTCTGTACTGAAGACTTTCCTAAGTGCTATTTGATGCTGGTATATGTTTCCTGAACTAGGATCTCTGCGTGCACAATTGCAGAAACTCCTGGGCCAATCGCAGATGCACTGAGAAAGACGCAGTATATATGAAAACTCACCTCCATAGGCTCACAGATCGGTCGCTATCCTCTGCAGTATAGCGTGCATTCATTGAGGCACTTCTCAGTCTTGAAAAGTCAAACACGTAGCATCACAGTGAACACTTGAGATATTTTTTCATTTGCTCACAATATTATTTTTTAATCTTTTTCTGCAGCATTTCATAACTTTGGTGCTTAAGCATCTTTGGAAGTAACTTCTGAGGAATAGCTGACCCATAAATGCTCAGAAGTTACATTTATTAAGATAGAGAGTGCCACCTTCTCTCCATCTGCGTGTCTCTCATTATGTGCTTTTGGGGTGCTTTGACATGTGGCTTCTAGCAAAGGTGGCACTGGGTGTGTGAATTTCTTTTTTTATTATTATTTCCTTGCACACTTGCATTTCTTTCAGTTCGCAGGCAGCAGTAATCACACACATAACACACAACACACAACAGGCAAACTGCTCTCCCAGCTCCCAGTTACCCGCAGAATAAGTGGTGTGACTAAGGCAGCCAGCGTGTGGACCTAGCTGCTTTGATTATGACAGCAACCCTGGAAAGCACTGAAAGCAGAGCAACTTCTCTGCTTACAGATGAAGAAGCTAAGAGCCAAGTTGCAGCCTCATTTCAATCAGGCTTCCATTGTTAAGATGGTAAGTAAATCATGGAAGAAATGCTATGCCCCAAAGGTCAGGCCACCGATACCACCATTGGCTGGCTCACCACAAGAGGAATAAATCAACACATGATGTCAGAGTGCTAGGGCACCCTGTGCAGCCTCAGATGCAGGAAGGCAAGTGCTAGCACACCCCATCTTCTCCTGCTAAGTAATCCGCAGGATCACAAGAGAAAATGAGTACACACTGAGGAGTTAAATGATGAGAATTAAGCACACAATGAACAATATCCTTGGTATTGGGGATGACCTAAAAGCTTCTCCAAAAGGAGAAGTAACAGCTAAAAAAACTTTATCTTTACAAGCATCATAAAAAAGGTCGTAAGCTGTATACATTACAAAGGCACTGCCTTCACCCCACCATCTCTGTGATTTCTTTAGACTGAAGAAACCTGTTGGCTTGAGTTCTAAAACCCCAGATAAAAGCTTTGACTTGTTAATTAAATTTTTACTGCTATCTGCGTTTGATATCTCAGTCAAATTGTATCCGCTCGCCACAACAGAAAAAGTCACATCAAAGGAGAGCTCCACCTCCATGACCTGTAATTACAGAATTTACTGCTGGGTGACACTGGCTGTAAGATGCACCTGCCAGGCAGGCCCAGTGTCCTATCTACACCTAAAACAAAGCCATTTCATTCAAGTGGGTGAGCCAGCATATGCCAAACAAAAGGGCTATGTTTTGTCAGGAGCTGGCCCAGTATATTGCTTGTCCTGAGACATAGAGGAGCTTCTGAAAACAAGGATGTGTTTTCTGTGTTATCAAACTGAATCAGGGATAAGGATGAGATCACACAGAGAAAGGCAGGACTAGAGAGGAAAGGAAGAGAAATGGGGATGGGAAGATAAGGGAGTTAAAAAGAAAAGGAAGAAAAATGAAAGAAAATTACAATCCATCCTAGTGGTTAAAACTAAAAAAAGGAAAAAGTCACTCGTAAACAAAACACTGCTGAAATATTAGTAAACACAAGGAAGGAGAAAGATAGTGTAGCAGAGAAAAAATAGAGAGGCAAACAAACAAGAAATCATGGTATATACAAACTTCAGCACGCAGAGCATTCTCCGCTTTAAACACCCACATAGGTAATGCAGAAATCCCCAATTTGTGTCAATGCATTCTTTGGCCTTCAGTTGTTTTCCACTATATTTTGGAACAAGCAGAAATGTATCATGACAAAGACTCACAACATAGTATTTATTAACCTTGGGAGCCTCCCTGAGAACCACTGAAGTTGTTCATGTTTGGGAAACAAAACACAAAGAAGGAAAATAAAGTAGTGCATTGAATAGGCTTGCTGGATAGGAATTTTTCTTAAAATGATTAATGTGCACAAAATATCCATATTACAGAACAGGCATTTTCGACAAGACAATGATTCTGTTGAAAAACATCAAATTTTCTGGTGGGAAAATCAGTATGGTAAATCCACGCCTATCCCAGAAATCATACGTGAATACTCCTTCAGTGACACAGCGACTTCCAGGCTGGTAATCAAGAAAATATCCAGTTTGATTCTCTCACATGGCTTTATGCCCAAGGCAACCATTTCTGCAAAAATATATGAATAATTAAAAGAAATATATTTGCTTGCACACATTGTTCATTTCATTCTGATTTTTGATCTACATTTTCCCCAAACTTTGGTGTTTTTTTAAATGAAAGAGGCTCCAATTTTTTTATTGGATTTTTTTTTTATTTTTTTAATGAGAGGGAGAAATGGAGAAAATGAAATTGCTTTCTCTGACTCAATTCGGTGTAAGTCTGGCTTCCCTGTAACCAGGCAAAAGTTTGCTGTTAACTTCAGTGAGCCCAAGATTTTGCACCTTGTTTCCCTTTGGCCTCAGTGAACACTGACTAAACAAGGTTGCTGAAAAGCCTGGTGTGAGGTGTACATTGGAATAAAGGGTCTGTAGAATCAAAGGTTTTCTCTGTTTTCACTGGAACTTCAAAACACTGTTGAAGTATTTACTAAACCCAACTGATGTGATGTATCTGAATGCTTGAATGAAAAGCACCCCCTATGGCAACCTGGGTATGATGACCTGGAGTGCTGCCAGAGCATCCCTTGCAACAGCTGTGTCCTAAAACTGGTCATCACCCTTTTCTCCAATAGTTTGTCACTCTGTTGTGCTATCAGAGCCATCTTCAGCAGCATTTCCACTGACATAGTGTGGCTTTCCTCAGTTGGCAGTAGCAGGAGTGCAGTCCCAGCTGAGGATGGGACCTGCTCAGACTCCAACATCAGCCTCAATCTTTTCAATACTGCCTCAGAAATGAGAGCTCTCCCAGCCAGGAATGTAGCCTGCTTAGTGAAACAAGGAATAACCTGGGAAATCTGTCAGAGATAAAAGGAGAAATGGGCACAAGGGGATGTTTGTCTCTCCCATCATCAGAAAACAGGTCAGGACTAAGTCAGGGCTAGAAACTAGCACTAGCTCCCATCCCTGTTCACTGGCCAGTGTTATTTCTGCTGTTGCTCCATACTGTAATTTAGCCTGGAGAAGATCAGGTGGCAGGTTACAGTCAGAGGTCCAATCTCCCCAGCCCCAGCCTGACTGCATTAAAGTCCTTCCAGACTACGTGGTCTCCAGCTTCCCTGAGCCTGGACAAAAGCTGCTCCAAGAGCTATTTCCCCCTCCTGAGAGCAGAGAGGGTTTCTGGAGAGGAGGGAGAAGCAGCGGGCAGCTTTCAAAAGCACTCAGGTTGGCTTTGCTCCTGACAGTCCCCTTCTGTGGGAAGGGAGGTCAGCCTGGTCCCTGTCTCATCCCTCCCTGCCCCTCATCCTCCATCCAGCCTTGCCTTTTGGGCCTGAGAACAAGGCAGGTTTTGGCTTTGGCTTGATGATGGTGAAAACTTACTGTTTTTAGAGGAAGATGAAGACAAAACTTGAAACAAATCCCAGAGGGTACAAGAGCAAAGCCAATGTAGACCAAAAGCAGAGGATAACCTCACAGCACATGGTTCTTGCGTCCTAAATTGCTCAGGTTACATCAAATTCACAGGCAATAGCAGCATGATACCCTGCTGCTGTGAATTCCTGCTCTCAGCAGGCTTCACACCCTGGGTGAGAGAGCCTTGAAGCTAGGAGGATTGACACTGCCTGGGTCCTGGGAATTTCCCCAGAGCAGAAAGATTTGCACATGGGTGAGAACTGACCTGGTATTCAAGCTGCCGATTTACCATGACAATGAAGGGTCTGTGGCTGGAGAGAGGGGCTGCTGCCCTGGTGGGTTTGGGGGACAAAGGCAGGTAAGATGCTCTCCAAGGAGTAAAGGGATTGAGCTGTCACATGGAAGGACAGCAATGCTCTTTTGGTAAGAATGGGCAGGTGTGAGATTAGGGATGCAGCAAAGCTGTCAAGGTATTTCATTTTCAAGTGAAGCTGGAAGCATTTATGAAGCATTTTGTAGAAATAAGTGTGCATTTGCCTTACCTGGATTCAGCCTGAGGTCTTGAAGTGGCAGTAAAATTGATCAGTAAGCCTAAGGGCCCTGGAAATAGGTGAGAAGGCTCACAAAACTTCTGCAAAATATTACTGAAGTACATCTGAAGTGAGTCATTTTGCAAGAGCAGTAAACCATGTTTCATTTCCACAAAGACCAAAGGAGCAGAAACAGAAACATGGACTTTCAAAATACTGAGAGTAACATCAAAGGGCAGTCAATAACAGGGAGCATTAAAAGGCACTTTACCCAAATTGTGTGGAGGGTCCTAGATCAGATGGAACTAGACAGGTAACAGTTGGTCTTTCATTTCCGGAAGAGGCCACCGTGTGACAACCCCCATGGGTGTCTGGGGCTTTTGCATGGAGGTGAAATAAGAGGCCATGTATCTGCTCTCTTCAGAAACCATGCCCAAGTGCAGATTCATTTTTTCTCTATGTGTGTCAAGCTGGTCAAGCTGGTTACAATGCAGTTGTCCGTAAGGGACAGAGCCTGAGTCCATACTGGATTCTTGACATCTGTCTGCATTTCCTTGCCAGGCAAGCTAAACTCCTTGCACCCAGAGCAAGCCAACATGTGGGTAGCATCGATGGCTGAGCACCTCAGATTGATGCTGAGATCATAGCTAACAGAGCAGAGCCAGGCAGAAACACCAGAAATTGGAGGAAAATACATGTAGGAGAAGAGAGAAACTCCACAGCTGCTAGCTAGACATGGAAAAGAGCCATATCTCTTTTCATCACCTGAAAGCAAAAGAAATGTGCCCTCAGACTAGCTTCCAGGGTTGTCAATAGTCACACAACATTAAAAAAGTTGTGTCTAAAAGAAATGAAAAGCAGTAAGAGCTGTTAGACACTTTTAAAGTCATTCCAGTTCAGTTATGAAAATGTATCCACAGTCTATTTGCCTAAAACCGGAGCACTGTGATCCTTGTTTACCAAGTAAAACAAACACCCCATACAGCAGTGGGAAGTGACCTGCAAATGCAAGTCTTCGCAGGCCTCCTCACTGCAGTGAGATCAGTGTGTGCCGTGTGTGCCTATCATTTTCCCGGGGCTTTTTCTTCTCCTCTTCCTGATTTTTGTCAACGCTCCTGACTTCCCGTCTGCTTCTATTTGCAGTTATTAAAAGGAGGGACAAAACAACATACCATTAGTTTGGAGAGGGCAGAAACAGGGATCAAAGTGCAAATAAAAATTAACCTTAAAAATTATTCTTTCCAGTACACAAGATTGCATGGAAAGAGCATAAAGGATTTACAATTATGTGGGTATATGTAATTGCATAGAGTTTTGAAGTAAAAAGCTTTGCCATAGATTGTAAGCTTAGCATACGGACACTACATTCCATTGGTTCTCTATGCAAAGAAGGTAAAAAAGTTGATATAGGGCACAGTTTTGGAATAATTTCCTCTCATCACAGAAAACACTTTTTTAGGGTTATGCCAACTCTGTCCCATTACCTTTAGAACAGTTGTGTCAGTTCAAGTGAGGTTCTTGGTTTGTAGTTATTTTTTTTCACAAGTTGTTATCAATAACACTGCTCAAAACCTCCCAGCAACTTCCCCTTTAAACTGATGGGCTCCTACTTCCTACTAACACAGCAGTCACTAGGTGGGTAGTTCTCAGCCACTGAACTATGCCACCGATGAAAGCACAATTTACTTCTCTCTAGCAAAGATGTGCGCACTGTTTGGGCTTCCCTAATGTGCTCTTCACCCAGGTGAGATGCTCCATATCATTCCTGTCTGACCCTTATTTACCCTTCCTGAGCCTATAGGATCTTGCCAGCTCCCTTGACTGTACAGAAACTCAAGGAGCACCACAACACGTACCCTGCAAAGAGGCAGCTCCTTCAGGTTTCTTTTTCCTGGCAGAACCTTAGCCTCATTTCCAACCCATCTGCTGAAATTCAACACACTGCCCAGCAGCATTGCACACCCAGTGCTTATCCCAGCTGATGCAGCTGCGATTTTCCACCAGCTCCATCCTTCATGAGCTCAGGGCAGGTTCATTCCCCCAGCTGTTGCATCTGCAGTGCTATTCCTCCCTCAAAAGCCTCTTGCTCTGAGACCATAAATGCCTGTTCAGCATCTGCCTTCACTGCAGCGTCTGCCGTCACTGCAGCAGCTGGCAGGCACTGCAGCTCTCCTCACTGCACCTTCTCTCCCTCCCTGAATGCTCACTTGCCTTCAGCCTCCAACCCCCCTGCACCCTGAGTACTCCCATTTATCCACCTTAAATCTCCCCTGGTCACAACAGTAGACCCCATTTCATCTGCTCTGTGGCATTCTGTGATGAATAAAGCCCAGCTCAGTGATTTGAGAGATTAAATGTGAATGAACAGCTGACATTTTCTGTCCAGTCCCAGTTCTACTACTCTAGTTTTAAGAGAAAAGCAACAGTTGGTACTAAAAGAGTAATTCAGCATATGTACTTTGTTGCTTATCAGCTCATTTGCTCAACAACAAAGACAGGAAAATGCTCCAGGGGTCATTTCAACAGGAGAAGGCTCAGAAAACCTGGAAGTCTGTGATGAAAATCATTTCAATGGCATAGTCAATGGTCAGAATGAGTGTCTGTGGCAGTAAATAGGAACATATTAAAATGGCATGGGAACTTTAATCTGTGATTGATCTCCCAGCAATTACCCTGCTTTCTAAATTTCTCCATATCATTTAACGAGGTGATTTCAATGTTCTAATAAAAAGTGGCAGGGGGATGTTTTCAGATGTCCAGTGTGTAGGGAAGTAAATGCTTCTCTGAAACTATAATCTGTGTATTAAACCAACCAACATCATCTTCTGATTGAATTACTCTTCTGTCTCAATTACAGAGAAAGGAGTCGCTGAAAAGTCATGAGATTTTAAAAAAATCCTTTCAAATCATGTCAGTTTTAGACAAAGCAGAAATCCTCCCTCTCTGTTGATTTCTTGGCATAAACGACCACCATTTCACAAGTGCTGAAATATCTGCTTTTACAACATTTCTCTAAAACTGGTTGCTTATTCCTCCATTAGAAGTGGAAAACCTTGCTACTTGTGCCCTGTGACTGAGCTCCTTATCTCTGATCATCACGAAAATGAGACCAATAAGAATAAGTCGAGCTCACAAACCATACTTTGAGAACCAAAGAAAAAGTTGTGATGAAAAGTTCACAACATCAGGATCCACACTGGGTCAGTCCGCTTGTCAAACATGCCTTGCAGCCTACTATGGGAGGTCACCAGGGTTCCCAGCCTGCTGTGCAGCACTTCTTCAGCATGCAGATGATTGATTTTTTATTGATTATTTTTTCATTTACAAGGGTGCGTCCTGCAACCACTGGTCTGATTTCCATACTTCAAAGAGCTCAAACCCAGGTGTTCACATGACACATCACCAGACCCCATGCTCACCATTGCTCATGTATAATACATATAGCAACCATTGCACCACACTAGCGGATGACTGCGAGCAGCCCTGGCCTCTCCAAGACTCCATGGGTAACTGCATGGGGTGACTCACAGCTGCAGCATTTGTCCCAGGTTTGTGAGACCTGCTCCCCACAAACCATTCTTTAGCCAAACACTTAGGATCAACTTCATGTTCTTTAAAGTGTTTTGGTACCAAATATCTCAGAGGAGTTTTGGTATGTATACATATCTGTCTTGTACAAAGCAACACCTTAAAGGTTGAGGGCACAACTACCCCCATCATTACCTCTCCCCTTCACTACCTGCAATTTTGGGGAGTGGCATGTAACTACTACGATGCACAAGACCCATGTCTCTATTTTCCATCCACTTGAGACTAGACAGTTTATCTTTGTCTGTATTCACCCATCAAAAACAAATAAAAACTGAACTAATCCCTGACAGCTGAGGTCACACCATGTCTTGATTTCAGTGAGTGCAAACACAGCCCTCTTAGTGGAGAAAAAAGGGGAAAAGAGTGGCACACTTAACCCCCTCTGCTCTGTAAATAGTCTTGTCAGCTTTCAGCTATGACAAAAGCGTATCACACATTGCATATGGCAAATATTAACCAGATATTGACTGCAGCTCTATTCACATGACATTACTGTCATGCATTCAGTCCTCCAGGTTAGGTGTTTGGATGTGAAAGTCTATATTGACCTTTGAAAGGTTACAGAGGAAGAAGGGAATGCTTTCAATGGTCTGTATTTTACAATGTGCAGTTAGGCAAGTGCTTAGTGCCACAGCTAAGAGCAGCAGCCCAAGGGGGATATTTTGTTCCATGCCTTTGAATGTTATATCAGTTAAAAAAGCTGAAATGTGCAATTGAGTTTGTTTTAGAAGCAGTAAAAAATTATGTTCAAAGCAAACTCTGTGCATGAAGTGTCTGTCATATCCAGGGAGCTTGAAATTATAGAATATACTTACACAGACTGTTCACTTTAATATGTTGCCAAAGGGTGTGAAGGCCAAGTTGGAGATTAAATTTCCCTTTCTCTTCCCCGTGTATTATGCAGTGATATGACCCAGATGATAATACATGAAGAAAAATTGCCTGGGTTTGCCTACCCACAGGGTTCATTTGGTTAACTTTCTGATTATTAATTTCAGTAATTAGTGAGTGCTCAATAAATGAGGATATTCTGAAATCTGATATTCTGAAACTGAGGTCCCAGTAATCTCTTTCGATGTGTAAGAGGACTGCAGTCCTGACTGGCCTTCACAGTTAGCAGCTACTTAGGCTACGGGCTGTGCATTTTGTTGTCAGAAAGCACGGAACTAAGTATTTCTTGTCACTGCACATGCTTGTGGGGAGCTATGCCTTCCCTAAACAAAATGAAATATGTCATTTCTTCATAGACCTTTTCTGGCATATAGCAGTCCACTAGGTATTGCTGCTGGGCACTATGAGACCTATATCTGTTTTCTGCTAAATAACTTGGGCTAGGTAACTCATAGTGAGTATTTGTCTCTATCCGGGGGGGGGCAGGGAAGAGTGATTAAGGGCTAAGAAAGGCTATATCAATGTATTTTGTTTGTCACCCAAGAAAAGATGGAGTGTGATACTCTTCCTGCCTTCACTTCTAGAGCCAGTCCCTGCATCTTTCTCACTTGGACATCCACAGTGGCATCTACACCTAATGACAGGGAGCACTGTCTTATTCCCATGAACAGCTAAAGTTCTCTCTGACCTTCCTCAATACCATTTAGCACAAGAAACTCTGTAAACACTGTATTTTCCTGGTTATAACCCCAGGCTGTGTGCAACTTGCACTCCCACCACTGTACCATATGCCTTCAAATAGTCCTAGCTCTTACCCTCCCTTTCAGATCTTTCCTTTCAAATCTGTGAGGGCTATCTAAAGCCCATTTACAGTTTTATTCCGAAAAAGGGGACTTCTAAAGAGGCTGAAGTTATCACTGACTGGGACGTACCTTTGAAAAAATGGTAGTCCCACTTGCTGAAGTACTCTCTTCTTCCACTTCCTATGCAAAGATCTCAAGTCTACATCTTCACCAGATCTGGTGGGTAACAGTGCAGGCCCCATTTCTCCATTCCTAGATGCAATAGCTTTACTAGGCACCAGTTATTCCATTACTGCTGCTGAGTTTCCTTCTGCTATTGTTCCCTGCTATAACAAAAGGCAGGCAGATATGTCAGAGGAGCAACATATCTTTGCAAGCAAGAGGAAACGAATCAAAAAGAGGACAAAAATACATCAATTAAAGCATGAATCCAAAACAACTTTGAAAAAATAAATTGTAAAAATGGCTCAGCTTAAAGAATTGTTTATCTTAATTTGTAGGTAATTCAAAGTGACAATGCAAAATTAGTTAACTATAAAGTACATGTGGAAGACATTTAATGTTCAGGGAACAAAATAAGAAATACTGCTGTCAGAAGTAAGGCAAAACAAGAGACTGGAATCAATCAATCTGAAATTATTCGTAAGATTACAGAGCAGTGTATAGCTGATATGTTTTACAGTTTTCTTAACATTTCAGTCACAAGGGAGTACACATTTCAAGCTCGCCACTTCAGAAGGAGGCAATGACTACATGGAATAGCCTAGCAGAAACCTTGATGTAAGAGGAAAAGTTTTATTAACAAGAAACAGTCCAGAGTCCTCTTCTTGTCATAACAACTACCATTAAAAGTTCTTCCGCTAACAAGTAAAATATTTCCTTCATTTACAAAACAACCTACCGTAAGGGAAACTACGCACTCAGTAGACATCATCCTCAGTAATTTTCTTTATTAAAAGCTCAGTGTGAAAAGCTCTAAAGAATTTCAACAAAACAGTTTGGAAATCTTCAGGGATATCTTATGCCATGCCTCAAACAAGACCCCAGGGCAAAAAAATTAGAAAACATTAAGATTGATGAGATAAGAGTGATCCTGCAATTACACAACACCTCAGGAGAGGTGCACCTTTCACAGACCACAGTTGCAAGATCTATCATTGGCATCAAAGAGAACTGCATATAATAGCAAGCCCAGAGAACTCCAAACAAAGCTGAGAGCCATACAGGAAAAGTGGTAGTGTGATAAAGCAGAGGAAATCCAGCTGTATGCTGATAAGCATGAAAGAGTTTTCCAAGTCAACATGAAGAGGCCCCGGTCTGGTGACTCCAGTCTACTAATGAGCAAATTGCTTGCAACCTTCAGTCTTATGTAGGACACATTGAAAAAAAGGCTGGAAGACTCTTGTTTGCTGCAGCCTGTGTTTGCATTGCCCACACACAGCCAAGCTGCTAAATATTCACCTCAAAGTCCCTAACCTATTTCAGAGGATTGTAAGAACTTTGATATTACTATTTGTTTCAACAAGATGAAAGTCATGTCCTGGGGTGCCCCTCCTGAACTGCAAGAGCCTCTTCGTTACTGTTGATGGATAATCATAATGTGCAATACAGAAAGCCAGATAAAGCCAATGTTTAAGGAAGCCACCATCTTCAGAGAAATGGCATTTCTCTCTTCAGCTCCAACACTCACTGTGGGTAGTGAAGGAGTGCAGATTTGACAAAGAATTTTACTAGTATTAAGAGAGATACATAGGTTATTATTCACTTTTTATCTTTTGAGCTATTTTATCTCTGTCACATATATAAATTGTGATGAGTCTTAGGACTTCAAGATAGCAGCAAAGTACATTAACACTCAATGGCTAGAAGGTAAATCTAAAATTCAAAGTGGAAATAAGTGGAGGCAATTATATATTGGACTAGGACTTTAAAGAAAGTGGTAAATTTGTCATGCCTTCAAGTCTTTAAATCATTACTTAGTATCTTCCTAAGAGAGGAGTTGTAATTTAATAAAAATCCGCTGGATTCAGTAATGGAATTATGTGACTATGTTCCTTGGTCTGTAAAAGCTTAAAATAAAATAATTCATTGCTCAGTAAAATTGTTTCCAAACTGAAAACAAAATGTTTCCAGTGAGTGAAACTTGCTGCCCACCCATGTTCCATGGAAGTACTCAAAACTGCATCAAGGTGAAGCTTAGATTGTGCATAGGCCTTCTGCTGGCCCTCTGCGGTAGGGAGAAATGCGTCCCAGTCAATCGCGGAACTTAGAGGTCAGTACTTCCAGCTACTAATCGCAAACATACATGTATCTTAGCATATCTTTAATGTGTCCACATGGAAGTCTGCTTTATTCTGTCACTCACTGGAAGCCCAAAAGGGATATTCTTTTGACTCTGAGTCACCAGAGCAAGCAAAATCTCAGCTTTATAAAACGGTATCTCTTTAGTACAAGCGAATGTTTTCCATATGCTGTGGGATTAAAAATACAGCATCATATAACAGAGAGTCATTTGGATAGATACATTCTGAGGAAAGCTTTCTTTCTACAAAGAGCTATATAATAAAACGAATTAGAAAGAGAGTTTTGTGTACAGTTAGCTATTAATACCCTGAAATAGAAGTTGAACTTCTTTTGGCAACTTCAGATTGTTTTGACCAGCGATGGAAAGAAGCGGTAATTTTTTTTAGGAGTACTCATACTTTTACAACTGAGGCCAAAAAGAGTCCTTATGATCATTTCATTTAAGCATCTACTGATCAACAAAAATCCTCACGTAGTACCATGGAATAATTCCTTTACAGGAGCTGAAAAATTTTGGTTGAATGACAATCCATGTTTTAAGATTACATTTTCTCTTTGTTTAAAAATGTAAAGTGGGTAAAACAGCTACCTACTGTTTACACTTTGAATTCCTCTACATCATCATTTAACTCTGGAATGCTGTGCCATTGTCTCAGAAGTTAAAAAGCCCACTGTTATTAAATGCATTCTACATATGCAAATACTTACAGACTGTAACCACACTGCTTCTGAAATTCTCTACTTCTTCTCAAAACAAACTATAAAATCTTAAATTTATAAAATCTTAAATTAAGATTCCTTAAATTTTCCATTTTAGAACTTAAATTGTAGGTTGAAAAAAAACCCAAACCTTTTTTAAAACAAATTTTGCCAATATGCTGTTGAAAAAAGAAAGATGAAGATGGAACATGCTAGTTTGATGGAGGTATTGGGAATACTAGTAACGTCCTTGTCCAGGTGGACACTCAGGATCATAACAATTCCTTTTAGCCACTACATCATACCCCCAACTTTTTTCAGAATCACTGCTCTCTAGCGTATATCTATCTCACATCATATACAAATGGCCTAGTTTCTCTACTACTAGACATAAAACTCTTAACTTAATCACATAAAAGTACTTCCAAGGCATCAGCCTCTGTGATATACCAGATCTGCAGTAGGAATATTAAATAGCATTGGTCAGAGAGCAGATTACTGCAAGACTTGTTGCTCATTAAAATCTCCTTGGTCATTAAGAATTCCTTATTTTCTATTTGATTATGTATTTTTTGTTTAAAATTCAGTGTTTGTCCCATGTCCTGCTTGCCTTACAGCTTCATAAGCTTTGCTTTGGAAGAGTTCTGCCCTTCCAGGTATTTCAGGACACCAGGAATAGGCAGATATCAACAGACACATTTTACAGCTCAATAAACTAAGAAACTCAGCTGCTTGCTAGAGGTATTACACCTAAGAAGATGAAAATGAGAGTTAAGGCAGAAAGAGATCCCAGTCAAAAAAATACAAACACAGGGCAGAGGAATCAACTCCTGTTTCCAGGTTCCTGACCTCCAGGCCAGAGACGAATATACTGGATACAAGAGCTGTGGCTAAGCTAAGCTCAGTTTGCATTCAGATCCAAATATCACTCAAACCCATAATATTTCAGATTTATATCACAGTATTACTAGACTGACATAATTTCTCTACATAGACTAAAATGACCCTGTGTTTAAGGAAGATGGGACTTTCCTGGTCTTCTGGTCCTGTTTGTTCAATAAGATGTCATGTTTAGAAAAATTACACTCCTTTAAGTTTTTATTAAATAAAAAACCAACCAACCAACCAAACAAACAAACAAAAACCCACCAAAAAAAACACCTACCAAACAAACAAAAAAAATCAAACCCCACCCCCCCAAACAAACAACAAAAAATAAAAAAACCCCAACCCCCTAAAAGAAGTATATTTAAAGTAAAAAACCAACAAGAACTGAGAAAGAAGTAGATGTTCGTGCAGAGAGAAGTTCATCTCTTGACTGTTTTTGTTAATATTGATCATGATGCTTGCAAATTTGCTGACAGCTTGAAAAACTAGTATCATAAAATATTGTGTCTCTTAAAATTCTACAAAAGTGTAAGACATGAGGAAGCAGGGGGTTAAAAGCAAAAAAGTGGGAAGAAGAACTAGAGGCAACATCAGTAAGATAATGTTTATTGCCTCCTCAGCCTCCTCTCCCTCATGACTGGTACACTTGGTGGAGGCTTTGGTTATGAAGTGGAAGAAGTATCTTATTTGGTTCACCACCTACAGCCTTCATAGAAACGGTCAGAAAGGAAACTTGAACAAGCAGAACTCCAAGTGAAGCAGGCAACATTACAGGCAGTCCTGAGGTGGCTGCAGTTCTCCAAGAGGCCCATGACATGCCACTTGTAAGTGGAGAAATGAAAAGCTAAAGCTGTTTATTCAAAAGAACAATAAATTAGAGACTTCCTGACTTCTGAAGGGTCCTCATCCACTCCTGTACTCTACCTTCTGAAGCGATCATTAGGCAACCCTGGAAAAGTGTGTCTTGTTACTCCTATTAACGTATGGCACATGGAGGAGATAGGGATAGGAGGTAAAAGTAAAGAGAGGACGTGGTACATGAACTTTTGAGGACAGTTTCTTGCACACTTTACACATTCTGAGAACACATTTCATAACTTGAAAGCAGTTTGTACACAAGTTTTCTCCATCAGCATACCCCACAAACATGCCAGTGCATCTAGAAATGTCATGTCAGTGCTTCTTTCAGAAGCATGTATTCACAAGTACAGGCCTGCTTATATGCTTATAAACCTCATGCAACTCCAAGACTGGTTTTAGACTGAAGATAATGGCCAGCTAATGCACTGGCTCCAAACAGCCTTGAACTTTGGCTAAGTTTCAGTTCAGCTCTGAACACTAGTTTCACGACTGGAACCTTTTCTGCCTCTGTTGCTAAATCTATATTCTCACTGGAAACTATCAGGACTTTCATAATTGTTTATTAGCCCTGTAGCTGGCATCTTTTCAGTGGTTACTGAAATTACGATGAATAAGAAATGTTACTGCCTAAAGACCACACAACTAATATCAGGCCATAACATGGTGGTGGACTGTGCAACACAGCAGGATCACCTCAGAGCAGAGAACAGAAAATTCATTTCAGTCTTTAGGCCTGTGAATTGAGAGGAACCATGATGAGTTTATTTGCACCAGCCTTTGGGCTTTCAGTGCAAAGTCCAAAGATGGACAAAGTATCAGCCAGCAGTACTGAGCACTTCTGTCTACAGGTCCTGAGTAGAACTCAAGCTTCCTACCTTGAGTTCCATGTCCTGCCCCAACTTGCTAGTCACCCCAGTTCAGCCCAAAAAAGCAGATACTGAAGTCCTACTGTAAAATTAGGGTGATGAAACTGTTCTGATTAAAAACAACCCTCTCTAAAAACATAGAAAAAAATAAAAAAGAGACAAACACTTCTGCAAGCAATCAATCAGGTTGGAACAAGTTGTCAAAAATTCCTCTACCAGTACTGTCAGCAAAGCCAACACAGTCCCAAATTCAAACCCTAAGTACTATAGGGCATGATCTGACCAACATTTAGGAAAGCTGGTTCATGCTTAAGTGCCTGAATGAAAGGGATCTTAATCTCTTTCTCTTTTAGTCATGACTTGGAGTAATGAAAACACTTTAGACAGAAGCATGATTGTTATGTTGATGGTGTCCCTCCAACTATTTACAGAAGCAGTGCCAAGATACCACAAGAAAGGCTGAGCATAAAGTATTTCCACCACATCAAAAAGCAGGAAGTATGGGAACTCTTCCCACTAGAAAAGCCTGATCTCATGAGATTTCCAGCTCAGCTGCTTAACTCTCGCTGTCCCAGCAGCTCAGAGAGCAAACTACATCAATTTACCTCAATTCTGCAATCTCAGTTATCCATAGCAAGCTAACAGAGAAGTGGTGGAAATCACGCATATATCACTGAGTGAGAGTCTGAGTCTCTTCACTGACTAAGCCCAAAGAAAGCTGAAGGAATAGCTGTTTAATTCAACTGCCAGTTTGGCCTACTATCCCCCAAACTGGGGCTTGTGGTAATTAAGCCTTTATAGCTCAACAAGAGCATGCATTTTGCTGTGCTCTGCTGAACTGTGTGCCAGGGGAGGGTGGCAGTGCAGGCCTGGATGACAAGCAAACAAAACTACATATAAAGCACCTGTGTTTCCTCCAGCAAGCAGAAGCATATAGGAACCACTTTCATTTCTGTTCCTGGAGCATCTGGGAAAACAGTCAGTGCTGTAGTGCCACCTTCACAGGGCACAACAGCCAACGCTGCTGCCTGGGACAAGCCCTGCAGTAGGGTACAAGGGAAGAGATGAAGGACAGCAGTTTCCCCTTTGCAGGATTTGCACCAAAGCATTTTAATCTTCCTTTTAAACAAGATGTAATAATCTGTTGTTAGTCTAAGGAAGGCATAAATAGACTGCTGTGGGGAATGATGCCTCTTAGCAGCTTAGCTGAGAGACTGGTATCTCTGGAGCATCCAGATCTGGAGCAGCCAGGTTCCCACAGGAACTTGTCTCCCCTGACCTCCACCTACCTGGAGGTATGTGATGGGGGAATCCTGCAGCAGCCCTCTGCTCCCCCATGTGTCTTGCAGTAAACAGAGACTGCTTCAACCAGGCCAAGAAGTCCCCAATCCCTGCAAATTCCCTCCAGAATCTGGGGTGGCAATACAGCGGATGACTGCCTTTCTCCTGCAAAATACTGTGTATCAAAACAAAGGCATTTCAGAGAAAATGAAGCAATGAAACTACATGTCTGCTTCAATGGCTGTGTTCTTGTCTTCTGCAGAGAAACTCCCTAAAAGCTTTTCCACACTCTAATCTTCAATTACAATGTGACTGAACCTCACATGCAATTTCTCTCCTTGCTTCAGGAGGAGCTTCCTTTGAAGGATGCTTGTAATTTCCTATCTCTCAATTCCCAGCTTTTAAAGGCAAAGAGGGGTGTTTGCACTACCTTACATAGGCAACTCAGTCATTTGGCTTGGGAAATAAGGCTTCTACACAACAGATCTTTAAGTTCAGCTGGTCTCTTCAGGGCTGGCTTAAAAGAAGAGCAACTTCCACTGCTGTCACTTACCTCTTCACCTCACTTCAATGGGCTAAGCTACAACATGGGGAGCAGAAGCAGAGGCATGGCAGCTAGAGCTATTGAGAATATCAAATGTAGGTGTATCTATCAGCAAAGAAACCAATGAAATCTTAGACCATGTATACATGGGCATACCTCAGGAAAGTGTTCCTAGCATAAGATACCAAATGATGATAAATATATGATGGGAACAAGTCAAGGGTTTTTTTCTGAGTGACCTGCACTAATGTGCACAAACAAAGTAAAACTCTTATGCTTGCCTATACCTCCCCCATTTCTGAACTGCCTCTAAGGGCAATGCACCTTATCCACATGACAAAGGTTTTCATTTCTCCAACTTGTTCCATCTCTCATAGCTTTCTACTGTGGTTGGACTGTCTTTGGTATGGTGACCAATCTGAATCACTCAGACAAATACTTTCAAGCTTATATTTTTCCCTCAGTGTCTGCAGACCTCTCATTTTTTGTTACCCATAAATCAGCTCACTGGTCCTTGGCCTTCTCATGAAGCCTTAGATTTTTATAAATCCTTAGCTCACATCAACTGCTTGCCTTTGACAAAACTAAATGTCATAGATGGACTTGCATCAGCATGGGAAGGAAAAATATTGTATCAGTGAAGAAAGAAAAAGTGTAAACAGAGGTTTTAGCTGGCATTTCAGAGTCTATTCAGGTTATTGCTTCAGCTGTCAAAATAATCCCTGGATAAGGTAAATCCTGACACCAAGATAGTGGTTGCTTGAACATAGTAAGAAAGTAACCTTACTACCTGGGCTTGATCCCTTGATAAGTCTGCATCTATTTAAATTAGGGTCTGAGCTAGATAATCCACAAATGGCTGCATGAAGCAATGTCTGAGAGTTTTACAGCAAGGGGTTAGTACAAGGTGCAGGGTCCAGCTGCTAATCATCTGATGTGGATTAAAAGTGTGTGTTGAGGGGGAAGCCTCTCCAGAACACATCATTTTACAGGACCCATTTAAGAGCAGCAAGGGAACAAGTTACGCAGGCTGCAAAGCGAGGGGATTGACAACAGTGGAGCAGGCTACAGGAATGCAGGGAACAGTTATTCCTTTACCCAGATCACAGCAAAGGCATATTGCTCTGTCTTTAGACACACAGTCTTACCTCTCTCTTTCCATTCAAGAAGCAAACTGGTCTGACTATCTAAATGCATTTGCATACTCCAGAGCAAAGGCAGACCTAATCCTCTTACAGCTTGACTCAGCCTCACTGCAAACTCAGCCACTGAAAGACAGCTTACTGAATAGCTGTAATGTGACCAAGTATCTCAGCCCAAGGCTGAATGGGCTTAAAATAAACTGAAGCAAGCTGATCCTAAATTGAAGTGTCCATACCACATTAAAATTTCTTTGAAGTTAAATGTGTCAGAGAAGACCCATTTTTTCAGCAAATAAGATGAAGCCTGTAAGAATACTGTAGATTTTCATCATGCTTTGAGTAGTACATTACTCAAAACTTTGGGTTTATTGTACTAATATTTATATAGGCATGTACAAAGGCTTGGGTACTAACATTTGGTGTATTTGATAATTGCCATAATTTTCCCTTGCTGAGGATTATTTTAATTAATATGGACACTAGCTTAATTAAAGCACATGCATGGCAAAACAGGCTAAGCCAAGAAAAAGCTCCTCCACTGCCTGGTAGAGAATGTCACTTCTACCACAGATGCTCTGGTCAAAGAAGATGCATCCAAACCATTATCCTGGAGCCAAACCACATGCAGAAAAGTAAGAGTATAGTCATCAGAAAATACCTCTAGAATAATACACTGAAAATGACAATCAGAGACATGTAGCTGGACATAATAATCATACATTCAGCAAAAATTTTCAAGCCATTCAAACTGAGAAACTGAGGGCACAATACAAACCATTATTAAGTCTTGTTAGATACTGAGGCACGTTTCCAAGAGTAAGTGACCAAAAAGTCTGGCAAGAAAGTACTAGTGGTGACAACACCGACATAGCACACAGCACAAAAAAGCCTTTGAAGTGAGGGACAGAAGACTAAATCAGCCTTAGAGCAGTCAGAGAAGGAATAACAGGTACCAATCAAATGTGGGGAAAGTAGAAATCTTAAGAAATTATCACATGAATGAGAATTCTTATTTGGTTCCTTCAAGAATCATTGGAATCTTTTTGAGCTTCTGAAGCAGCGTAAAAGGAGAAGCAAATCAGAAGGCTTGCTGATGACTGTAATTAAATGAGGACTGTGTCATACTCAGAAAAAAACCCATCTTTCATCCTTTTAGAGGTGACCTCAACAGCATGAGAATCACCTGAATAAAACCAAAATCCTGGGACAACAAACCCCTTGATACTTTATACATATATAAAATAAACCCTGTATGTGCATGCATGAATGCACACATGCCTCTGTGCGTGTTATGGAGGTGAGGAGGTTTACCACAGTTTTCCAGGCACATCCAACAAAATTAAGGAAATGGTGAAACTGTTTCCCGGGAAACAAATAGCTATACTTTGTGCAAGCAGTAAGACTTAGCAAACTATTACGTTACTGCTTTTGCCCATTCATACCAGAACACTATTAGAAGTATATAGACAGTATCTAAAGACATTTTGAGTCTGAAGTCTTTCTTCTTGTTTCAGTTCTATGCACTGCTTCTTTGTAATAAAATAATGGTGCATAAATGTGTAAATATGAGCAGCAGATTTCCCCATCCTATACTTATTTTCACTTACTTATTTTTGATGAAAATATTGTTATCCTATTGCAGCTCTTTCCTGCTCGAGCAGCAGTTCTTGTTATTTAAACATTATCAGGACAGAACCTACTGACTTCCAATTAAGCTTACAGAATAGTTAAGCTAAGAATTTTCCGTATCTAGTAATACTATGCAATCCACAGAATCATCTCCCCAGCAAGAGATAAGGGGGGGATAGTGCTTCAAATGTATGGCTGGTATGTCAGCAGCTTTTATGAAGGCATCAGAGAGAGCAAAGATGCAATTTGCCCTGCCAATATGTTATTTCACAGCCGAAGAAACACAGGAGTTGATTTAAAGCACACAAAGAGGTTCAAGAGAAGCTTCTGAAAGGAATCAGACCTCTGGGTGCCAGATTCACAGGCCAGAAAATGAGCCTGGCTTCTTGTTTACAGGGGGTGCACAGCTGTGGAGGAGGAAGCAAAGCAGTTGTCTGTGATTTTTACACGGGCAAGGGCTACTCAGACTTGGCCAACATGTCAAATTCAACTGCTTTTTCCCTTGAGCTCAGAAGTAATAACGGTCTGGTTTCCCTTTTTTTATGTCCTTTCAACCATACTGCTATTTTTATGCTTCACTTGCTGGCACATGGATCAATCACTGTAGGACCTGATTTACAACCTGTGTTCCAGACATTGCTTCTAGCAAGGAGGCGAATGGGGACAAGTGTGTTTAAACACCCATTGTGCAGTGTCTTGATTTGGCTCCCGGAGATATTTGGAAATATAAAGCTGAGGAAAGAGGCTGGTTCCTCTATCACTTATACCAATTAACTTCTGAACAGAGACTGTTTCCTTAGAATGAACCCAAGACTGTCAGTGAGTCCCTCTTTAAAGGGATGTTTTGTTTTCCCAATACATACATCACAATTCTGCAACTCATTATGGATGGCTTTTCTAGATAAAAAGGAAAAAATATTGGTTTATTGGAGAAAACTAAACAAATCTGACACCCCACACCATATATTGACCCCATCTGAGAAGCCTTCACTTTAAAGCCAACACATGACCTTCATCTCACTTGGCATGAAGCACAAGCAATAATACTTGTTTTGATCACCAGGTGCCAATTTTAGGTGTCTCCACATAAACCCCATTACCCTTAGATCACATTCAAAAGAAGATATAGAATCCAGACCCACTTCCATAGCTACCTAAAACTCCTGTGTGGAGGAGCCCATACTAAAATGAGGTGGCTCAAAGGCTCTTCAGCTGGTGGGAATCCCACTGACAGCAGCAAAGTTAAACACAAGTTGACAAACCTTGATTTGTACCTTATTCAATAGGACCTGTTTCCCCATACACAACCCACCTACCACCCCCCAATTTGTGGCAGTAAAGGCCAGATGTGCAAGAGGCTTTCAGGTACCTGGTTCCTACTCAGTGGTAGAATATCAGGGCTTTTGTGGATTTGATAATCGCCACCTTAGAGTCAGAAAAACAACTTTTCATGCATTAGATGAATGGAGATTTGACTGGGCAAAATGTAACTCTGGATTTATAGTGTTTACAAGTGGGGTTTGGCTCATTGCCACAGCTGCTGCTGAGGGTTGATGAGGGCCAACCAGCCTGTCAGACATAAGTATCTTTATCAGCTCCCAGAGCTCATAACAATGTTAGGTCCAAGTGCACCATCACATCATGCCTGGCTTTGTCCCTCAGAGCGGAGTCAAGGCTCACCACAGGCACCAAGGGCTGCTTTCCCATCCTAGGAAGCATGAGAGGCCAACCAAATAAGTCCTGTCGTGTATCATACCCCAAAGTGTAAGAAAGGATACTGTGCTGCACAGCGACTAGAGGTGCAATGAAAGAACCACCCTATGTTGCACACATCTCTTCATCGATCCTCCCTCCCCACATAATCTCACCTATGACTCTCAGTCAAGGGAAAAGAAGACACTCTGTGTCTATGCCAATACCCATTACACAGTTGAAAGGCCACTCATAACATAAGCAGTGCACGACGGAAACATGAAACTTTACTGCAGTCTGGGAAGTTTCTCACCAGCAGGACATCCTAACTAAGCACCAAAAATAAATGTAACTGAAATTATTTTCATACTGGCATGCAACCACTCAGTAACACTGAACCTTCACACAGATTAGGCACTCGCTACCCACCTCTGGGAACACCTCTGTAAGGGGTCAACCAATAAATATCCCTCTTCATTCCCCCATGCCCTCTTGCAGAAGCATTTTGAGGAAAACAGTCTTACAAGACTTTCTTCTGGCTCTTCTGACACAGCAGCAGATAGAGCATGGAAGATAATGCGCCAAGAGGTGGATGGTTCATTCAGTCTCTTGGCTCTATCCCTGCTCAGAACGGTAAAGTTCTGTGCCTTTATGGCCAGAGGCTGGTTTATAGCCCCATGAGGTGTGCATACCCATGCCAAGATGGTGAATCTGCTGCTGGAAAGTCCCCTCAAGATAAAATTTGAGGGCTTTGGTGAGATTTAGTTCGGGTGTAGTCCTTGCAGGAACACAGAAAGCAAACAAAGGATCTCTTCTGTCCCAGCGAAGCATAAATCAGATGCCTCCTTATTAAGGAAACAGATAGTCCAGAAGAGGCATAGAAGTGATGGAGCTGCATTGCCACTTCATCCCATAATCCCACAGAAGTCTGTTAGATGAACCAATACTTCCCTGAATACTGAGCCATGTTATAGAGACTTTTGGGATACTGGGAGCAAAATGACTACTAAACAGAATGACTCGGCTACTTCTGTTGCTGTTATTAGACTAACTCCAGTAACAAATCTGCCCTCACACAGTGCTACATTGTGCTACTGTGGTCTATACATATCCTTGGCAAAATGCTGAGGCTGCTGTTGGGAACTCCAAGAGAAATTTTGCTTCTTTTTTTGTTGTCTTGATGACCTCCTTGGAAAACAGTATGGTTGTAAGCTGTTTTCAGTATTGACCTATATCTAGCAAGTGGTCTTCAGCCCTGAGCATTTGCAAATCTTAAGAACAGGTTTAGGAAGAAGTCTTGGCAGATGCCAACATTTCTGAAACAGAAAAGTAGCATCAGATGTATTGGTGAAAGACAGAGATGTTCTCCAGGGACACCAGTTTCATCCAGTGAGCTCAGATCTGGAGATGGATTGTTTCAGATCTGAGGTCAAAGTCAAGTCAGTTTTTAATTTGGAAAGCAACAAAGAAAGCAAGGAAACCAAAAGAGCAGAGTCTGGGTGAAGAAAAAGGTATTGGTGGCCCCAGAATTTCTGGGAGTTCATGTTTCTAGATATCTGATAAAAATCAGGAGGAAAAAATTATGTTTCTAGGACTGTACCTGTACAATTTTCTCTGTAGTCTTTCCCATTCGGTGTTCCTTCTATAGCACCACCACTCCTCAGAGCCATGGGAGTCCAAGCAGCCTGCCTCTGCCACACTGACTGCTGCCCAAAATGGAAGCGAGTGTAGAGCGAGGGAGAAAATTGGCTCTTAGAGGGGAGAATCCACCCAGGAGCAGCCCCAGCAAGGGCCCAGGCGCTCTGCTGCCTGGGGAGAGAAGTCCTCTCCCCACCATGGAGACTGTGGGTCCACTGTCAGACCACAGAAAGTCTCTGGCGGCACATTCAGAAGGGGGGAATATTTTCATTGAAGTATGGTTCTGGCCACAATTATTTCATTCTTGAGTGAGGTTATTATTATTTTTTATTACTGTTTGAGGAGGCTCAGTTTCATTAGGAGCGGGAAGTCTCTGTATACAAACACTCATATAGTAGAAAAATCAATAAACAGACTTCTCTTTTATAATAATAAAATCAATGAAAAAGACTTGAAATCCTGGGCTGCAAGAGCAAGAATAAATAGCACTCTAGTGAGTGACTTTCTGTTCTTAATTAGAGCTGGACAAGGTGCCTTGTTGGGCAATGAGGCCATTGTCATCTCCTCAGAGGTAGAAATGCGATGCTTCTCGGGTGTTTGTTAGTTAATGCAGCACTGGTAAGGTTGAAATGGAGGTCTGTGTATCCCCAGCATTGCTGACCTGAAGGAAGGAATTTTCTTTATAATGTGCTTGCCCAGAAACAACCCAGCAAATTTCACAATTATTGAGTCAGAAATGAAATATGCTTTTTTTGTTGTTTTTTCTACTCAAGATATCTGGTGATTGCCAGGAAGTTATGGGACTCCAGTCAATAGAGATTTTGGTCATCAAAGTGGCAATTAGACCAGGTCATGAGATTTCTGATGACATGCCATTTCACTGGAACACACTGATTTATCAGAGCCAGAAAGTTTCAGTGTAAAACATATCTGTCTCAATGAACCAACATCAAACCACAGGTAGTTTTCCACTGGAAAACTGCCTGGCTTCCTACCAGCTAGCCTGATGGACTGCTTGGGTCTCAGGGATTGTAGGCTTACTGCCACCGAATTGGGAGCTGGGTAGTGCTGGGAGACATGGCTGAAGTCAGCAGTCCCAAAGTGTAAGCTCCCAGCCCCAGCACTGGCTTGACATGCTGCTCTGTAAGAGGCAGCAACAAGGCTGGAAAGAAGCACGTTCTGGGGTATATTTTATTTTGGAAATACCATGCGTCATTGTTTCCTATTCCTATTTTTTCCCTGTAAACTTCTTTTTTGTGGGTAATTTCGAAATAACTGGTTTTATTCCAAATCAGAACAAAACCAAATGTCAGAATTTCCCATGAACCAGAGAACCAGGAATTTGATAATTTGGCCAGTCTTTCTGGTAATAGTCCAGCAAATTTTCAATTAAATTGGATGTGCTGCTTGATGGCAATGAGCAGTTTGATTTTCTATACAACTTTAGGGGCTTCTCAAAGCACTTTCCAAATAGAAGTAAACTGTCATTTTGCTTTCAGCTGCCAGTAGGTGAAGGCACAAGCAGTAACTCAATTAGGACTCATCTCCCAAGGGAGTTGTCATGATATAAGCCCAGCTGGCAACCAAGTACCATGCAGCCATTTGCTCACCCCCCACCTCCCACACCTGCAGGAGGATGGGGACAATAATTGGAAAAAGATAAAAAAGGCTGAGAACAGCTTCATAATTGAAATAAAATCAAATATTAGTATTAATTAATCATAATAATAATCATCAGAATAATAGAGATGAATAAACCCTGAGAAACACTAGTGATGTGCAATACAATTCCTCACCACCTGAGGATCGATGCCCAGACTATCCCTGAGCAGCAAGCATCAGCTCCTGGTAAACTCCCCACAGTTTATATACCAAGCATGACATTCCATGGTATGGAATATCCCTTTGGCTAGTTTGGGTCAGCTGCCCTAGCTTTCCTCCCTCCCTGCTTTTTGTGCACCTCCTTAGTGGCAGAGCATGGGAAACTGGAAAGCCCTTAAAGCAAGCGCTACTTAGCAACAACTAAAACATCAGTGTGTTATCAAATTATTCTCAGACTAAAGCCAAAACACAGCACTGCTCCAGCTACTAAGAGGAAACTTATTCCGACCAATAATTTTTTTTGCTCCCGGCAGGACAGGAGCAAACCCACTGCTTGATGAGGTACCATAACATGACTTTCTGAGTCCTTAGAGAAGGGGGCAGCCCTGCTCTCGAAACAGAGGGGGTGGGGAACATGACATGTGCCAGACTCCCGTTCTGTATCTTACTAAGCAATATTATAAAAATACAAGCTTTCATAATAAGATGGGACAGTGCAGAGCACAGATTAATCTGATGAGAAATACATTGGTTTGTGTGAAGTGTCTTTCACTTACCTCTTTATTACTGACCTTATGAGGTGGTAGAGCGTTGGCTTGGGAGGGAGAATATGAATAGCCCGCAGTTTAACCCATGACTGGTAAGAAACAAGAATGGCGCTTGCTACTTCCCTATTGACATTTATATCAACTAAGCATGTTTCAAAACTCATCCTGAGCAGGGCTAAAATACCCAATGCCTTTTACCATCCATGCAGCTCAGGGAAGGATGCTACAATGGGGATCCAAGTAGGGCTCAAAGCTCCCAGAGGAAGGGCCATACTCCAGGTTTGAAATAAGTTCTTCAGAGAGCTTGTGATTTCCCAAGCCACCACTACCACCACCAAGGGCTCTTTATGCTGCCCTGTACAGCCTGGCCAAGATCCCAGTGACAATAATAGGGATGCTACACTGACAACATGCATGCAGATACTCCCAAAGCTGCTAATGGAGATTTAACTGCAAAAGAGAAAGGCTCAGTCCTGGCTGAAATTGATGATTCCCAAATAGCTCCACCATGGCCAACATCACAGAGGTCAGTAACTGATGTGAAAGAGACTGATGTTGATGCCTGAAACCATGATCCCTGGACTCTTTTAGGTGCCAAACAATCTAATTTAGATTCTTTCTTGATGTGAGAATTGTATGGTCTTTTTTTTTATTATTTGCTCATGTGTTTAGGTCAGAGTATTCCTGTATTTAAGCACTTCGCAGGACTAGCTGCCTAGAAACAATACCCATTTAAGAGGTAAGAGAAAAAGCAAAAGACACCAGTACCAGGAGAGGGCATCCATCAATATCTATCCAAGAAAGTAACATGCCTTTAAATGGATGTAGGGCTCTGTCAAAGGAAAAATAAATTTTAAAAACTTTTATCTGGATGGTTTTTTTTTTTTCCTTACAACCACTTTACTCCAGCAACTAGGGAGGGCTACACAGGATTTCTGCTTCAGCGGCAACTGAAACCAGCTGAGCTAAAATGCAAACTGGCTTTGGTAGACATCCTGAAAGTACCGGAAATTATTGGTGTGTAGCCAAAACTCACTGTCATCAAACTTGAAGCATGGAGAAAGCATTACAACCTCCGCGTGACTACGCTGTAACAGTCACTAAGGCCTTCTGTATGTTTTCTTCAAAATAGTTAGGGGCTTACCATGGATACTGCAACAGAATGACACCTGCTACACTGCTTTATTTCATTCCCAGAGAAGCTGCTGTGAAGCAGCAAGACCATTCCAAAGAGCACTGTGCTCCTGGGATTGGCAAGGATGCCATCAGAGACAGTTCCTAAAGTCATGGGGGTTTTGGAGGTGGTAGGTCAGAGAGGAGAGCTGCTGATTCCTCTCTGCTTTTGGGAGACAGGGAGGTGCATGGAGCTAGACTCTTTATGATGTGTTCCTCGGAGATCAGAAAGGAAAACATTCTCTGCTTCACAGCTTTCCCCTTCCTGAGATCCAAATAAAAGAAAGGTGCTCTGTTTGTGAGACAAACCCAAAAAGTTTCTGTCCTGTGATCTGGAGAGCAAAACTGGACTCAGTCATCCTTCTCACCTATTAATCTCTAAACTCTGATTTGAATCCCAGATCATGGCTGGGATCCTGTAAGTCACAGGCAGGCAACATGGAGAGAGGTCAGTGTTTGTGCAGTGTTTGTGCTTTTCTCTCTCTTTCCTGCCCCACCACGTGAACAGCCCACTGTTCTGAACTTTATTTGAGTTTGGGAAGTTTATAACACATTCATTGCCACCTCTCAAACAGTGAGCAAATATATTTTCTGCCAGCTGGTAAACAAACTGTCAAACAAGAAATCAGAAGAAAGGCAGCTCCAAGATATATTACACATATAGGAAAACATTAGCTACCAATTTCCAGTTTTAAACCTGGAAATTGAAAAGGCATCTTCTGTTCACTGCTGGCAACTCCCAGGCTTGCAGTGCAAGAGCAAACAGTTGTGAGGTACTTGGTAACAGCCTGGCAGTGAATTTGTCTGAGGGTGGCCATCTGCGTTGGTGTTATACACAGGGCTTCTTTTCCACTCTCTTCTAATAAGGTCAATAAGTAGAACCATGTGCTTATGTGTGACACGCTAGGCACATTTAATGCACTGCAGAATCTAAGAGTCGGTGCTTCAGAGGAGTTTGGAAGAACAAAAGATGTTCATAAAGGTAATTTCCCTGAGGCAAACAAAAAATAATCTAGGCCAAACACATCGAATGAAATTCCTCAATTTTTCTGCTTATGTTCTCAAGCTGGTAACATGAACCTCAGACAACAAGATGTCAAATGTTCACCTTTATCACTGATGTAGTTGATTGTTGTCAGATGATGGCACTGGTTTCATCAAAGAAACAACCATGGAGCCTGTAACATGTTACTGATGGTTGGGAAGGCTGCAAAGGAGCGAGATCAAAAAAAAAACCCACAATGGAAAAACACAAAGAAAGAAAAAAGCCTGAAAAAGCATCAAAAATATCAGCTTTCCTCTCAATTAAAACAGTCTCCCACCCATAGTTCTGACACAATGAACAAACAAAAAAGAGGTACCATATAGGTTAGTAAATAAACATCCTCTGCAATTCAGCCTCACTAACTGTATAAACTTTTCATTCACATCTTGAGCTGCTGATATAAAAAGGGGTATAAATGAGTGTTAAATATATATCAGAATCTACCAAGTCAGAATTTAAACTACAATTTGGTCCTCTCCTCAGTATAAGTTGGATCAGAGTTTCTATACAGTTTATTCCAGCAAGAGAGTTTCTATATTGTGCATGTGACTTTCTGTTACTATAACAGAGTAATCTCTGGAGCAGATCATCTGCAATTTCAGACATTCCCAGAAATCTATTCTATATTCCATGTTTGCAATAGTTACTGCTGTTGATGGCAGTGATCCTTTGTTCCTCCAAAATGTGTGTCATGCTCTTTCATGATGCACTGGTTCATCTTTTCAAAGGCTTGATGATTTCACATTAAAAAGATTTCATCAGATCAGTGTGAGTGCCAGCAGTGCTACGTAATTTTTCTTACAACCACAGCTGTGGATGGTTATTTCACAGGTCATTTGGCAAAAGCTACACAATTTTATGGGCTTTCAAAAGCCCTTTTTCCCTTTTTAAGAGAAAAAAAAGAATGTGGAGACCTTTTCTGGAGGTGTCTTTCCAATAATCTTTGACCTCCCAGATTCTACCTCTGAGCTGCCATAGACATAATGACTTTCCATGGATGAAGTTATTACTTCTAAAAAAGGAGCAGCATTCCAGTGCTACCATGTGCAACAAGTTGATTACAGCCTATGGGATCCATAAATCAAAGTGCCATGGGTTAGTGTTTGATGACTGGTTGCCCTAATGTCAAGTCCAATCTCTCAGTAGCAAGAAAATAATTCCTTATTAAGGAATTTTGTGATTTTATACAATGTACCCGAACAAGAAACCATTAGACAAACTTCCAAGGGAAGGAAGCAAGGAGCGAAAAAATAACCTTGGAAGCAGAAAATTTAACATTGACTACTAAGATCTAAGTAACTTTTAACCAAATGTTCCCTGTGAGCAGGGAGCATTTCAGGACAGTTTCATTGTGCCTGTGAGAGTATTCAGTTACAATTTTATCTCTTTAAGCTGTGATGGTGTTGATCTGGCAAGCAGTGGGGCATTTTTATTTCACCTGGGTGACTTTAAATGGGAATAGGAATCTGTGCTATTTGTCAGATACTTGAATTGACTAGTACTTCTTATTTAAACGTATTAAGGCTTGAACAAATTTTGAAATAGGATTTTATAGAATCAAGGCATAGGAGACACAGGACTAACTACAAACATTTTGTAAACGTGGCTGGAAAATTTTACAGTATCTTTTTATTTTTATTATTTTCATGGAAAATAGTAAAAGCAACTTAATGATTCTTTTCAATCCCTTCAATATAGCCTATCCAAATACATAAATAACAATACTTTAGAGATATGATTCTTTACTTTTTCATCCTTTTTTACAGACGGAACTTCAATTGTTGAGATCTCTGCCCAAAACAGTAGCCCTAACCTACACCAAGAAGCTTCCTCTAGTTCACAAAGTCTGTGATTTTTTAATTGTCGAAAAGGGTTGTTTTTCATTTCTAGTATCAACTCAGATGACACCATTCATGTGAGCGTTTATCCTGAAATGATTACAGAGGACTGATATTTTGGGATTGTTTGGGAAGGGTTTTCACAGTCTTAACAATGCTGGGTCCAGAGTGGTTCTCAGTTCAGGGTAGTCACATCACAGGGAAAGGATTTTCTACATCATTTACTGTAAATTGTGGCTTAAGCAACCTGAGAAGTACCAGAACTGAAGCCCGTGCCCATGGGTAAGCACTAGGTTAACCTACAAGGGAAACCTCCACCTTCTGAAGAGCCTTGGCTTTATTGTCTTCTCAAAAGCAACACCATTAGGTGAAAGATTAGACCACCACAAACAACAGAGAACAGCTATTGCAAATCTTTTCTGAAAACACCCCATAAAACACACTGTGTTCCATTTATGTTTCTGGACATATATTGTTAACTTTCTGGGAAATATTCCAGTGGACAAGTTTGGAGTCGGCAGTATATTTTGGGGAAAAAAAGATGTTTTAAGGAGCAATCTCTGTTACTGTTGTGAGCATTCCATTTACAAACTCATCTGTGGGAGTTTTACTCCTCCTACCAAAAAATACTAGGAAACCTGTGAGTTTAAGAGAATTTACCAAACATAGTTTGAAAATCAGACACCTAATGAGGAGCTGCTGAAGAATAAGATTGCATGGAGGGAGGAATATTATTCCTGAATCTTTTAACAAAAAAAGAAAAATCCAAATGTGTTTGAATGTATAAATGGATCACATAAAGGTTGCTGAGACTTTTCTTGTTAGACTTTCATCAGTCCTATCCTTTTATTTCCAGCCTGAAAATTTTACCCTCAGACTACTAAAATGTCCTGAATATCAATGAGAAAAAGATAAATTAAATTAATGAAAGTTAAGCCCCTTTTGCCACAATAATGATTCAGGCTCTCAGCCCTGGTCCTTTCACACTGTCAAAAGCATGCAGTACTAATATCAGCAAGACCCTGGCAACACAAGTTTCTTCTGGTTGTTGTAGCAATAACAGACCACAATTAAACAACTATATAATTTTGGACATGCCATTTCCCTGGTCTTTCAAAACAGACTTCTCAAAATCTGAAACTGATTAATTCAGCCAGATACATCAAATCCACTGCAATGTTCTCAATAAAAACTATAGAATAAAAAAATCTAGCCTTAGAACTACATGGGCTTAGGCTTACTTCACATGAATTGAGGAAAAAACTGGTAAGGGGAGTTCGTAAGCCAGAGCTAGTCCTATAATGATGGATTCAATCTGCGAAGGGCTTTCTGCATAAAGAATAAAACAAAGACACTTTGTCTTCCACCCCTAGAGGGTTCACTCATCAGAACCCAGAGTTACGTTGACCCAGACAAAGATCTTCAAAGTAGATTTTCTCGCACTGCTCTGGTCTGATACCTTATTAAAAATTATGCCAATGGCCCATGACCATTAATAAGTGTTAACACTAAAGACACACACTGAACACTAAAGAGGAGATGCAATACATTTGTAGACCAGGGGAAATGGCCAAAAGGCATATTTTCCGCCTTGGATGTGGTGTCTCACTGAATCATGACGGGGGGATATTTAAATATTTTTATGCTCTGTTCACTTTGGCTGCTTGTGATGCGAGTTCACAGGAGGTGCTAAGAAGCAGAGGTTTCTTCAGGAAGTTCAGGGTAGGCAGAATTGTTTTTCTTCTGCATCTGAATGAAAAGCTGCCAGAAACATACAAGCACTGGAATATTTTTATTTTCATACCACAGTCACTATTTTCCTTACAATGTGGTTCCAAAAGCCATTAGGGTCTTTCAGCTCCTCCAGTTACTGACTAATGGCTGGCAAAGTTTAGACTGATATTTGCTTATTCTCCATGTTGTCTCTCCAAAAACTTCCCATCAGAGAAGGCTGTTGCTATGACCTCACCTCGACCATCCTCGGCTGCAGTTCAAAAATGACAGCAAAGAAACAGTAGAAGTCTGATGTGCTACCACCCATTAGTCCCTGTTAGTAAAACAGCGAGTGCCCCTGCAGTGCTGAACAGAGCTGGAAGCATCTTGGAGGGGTTGACTGTGGGACATTGCAGCTATAAGGACCTCATGAAGTGGAAAGAGCCTTTCTTCCTTAGCCATGGCCACACAGCCACTTCTCATGAGAGACAGAAGCGCGTGGCCTAGACTTACAGGTCAACAGCAATATCTCATGTTAAAAAATATAAGTTTTGCTCTCCCTGGGGCTTGACTGGCTGCCTAGACAGTGTAACTTCAGAGACTTTACAGGGGTAAGTCTTACACAAAGGTGCCTCAACTGGGTGCTCTGGATGGCACCACCAATCATCTGAGATGTTCAAAGGGACAGGATGAGGAAAACAGATACTAGCTGTACAAAAAAAAAAGTAGTGTCAGTGCCTTAAATTAACTGTGGTCACACTCCTTTCCAGTGGTGACTCGGAGGTAGCTCTATAAAAACAGCACTGAAACATACCTGCTTTAATATTCTCTCGAAAAATGAAGAGGGGTCCTTAGAAGAAAAAATAAGTTAATATATAAATGGGTGTTGCAGTTCAGGCAGCATTGGCAAGTTCTTCTGGTTGGGGGCCTGCATTGTGGGACAAAAAAGACAGAAAGAACTGGAGAATTTAACAGCAAAGAAAAGTAGATCCCAGCTGGAGATATGGTCCTTAACGCTTTGGGGTTTCATTTCTAATGAGAAATTCTTACCTCATAATGACTTCTAGTTTGTTAAAAATCAATTATTATATTTCCTTACAGCACAGCCATTTCCAGAAAAAAAATATATGTATATTTGGGATAATGTGTTTGATACAGGGAATTGCAGCTCTCCTTTTATTTGTCTATGTTGGCACCTTAAAGGACTGCTCTGACCAGGGCTCCCACATGTTGGCTGAAGGATAACTGCCCCTCTGTGCATCCTGTCCTCCCACTATTTCTTTATTCCCGAACAACCCAACAGGCTACACAACACAGTAATGAGCAGTATCACAAATTCCAGAACAAAATCGCTGGTTTTCCCTCTGGTTTGGGATTTCGAAGTGACTTCTCTAACATTTAATAAGGTGCAAGTGAAGGTCAAAATTTTCTCTATGACTGAGCTGTTCTTTCAGTCTCTCTCCTGAGGAGATATTCCCCTGCACTGATAAGCCACAAAAAAAGTAATAAGGTTGTGCTGTCACCTCTTTCCTCAGTGAAGATCACAGCAGAATCTCCTCAGCCAGACACCCATACATATGGAATTGCAAATCGATCATTTTGACCTGTTTCATAACTGTTTTGAAACTGGCCAATGGACCCAAAGTTTTCAGTGAGGAACAGGAAGAGGAGTGCCTTACACACAGACACGCACTCCAAGTATGTATTTCCTTGTAACACAAGTGTGAAATTTTACCTGTTAGCATAGATAAAGCCTAACGGATAACTTTTAAACTCTAGCCTTTTCTCATGTACAATCTTTTCTCTCTGCATACATAACTAGAACTAACCATTGTACACACAAGTGACTGAATTTCCATAAAAACCCCCACATTTGTTTGAATGGCATTTTTGTCTGTGAAAGGTTTAGCCCCTACAGGCAGATGCAATAGGACTATTGTCTACAGAAATAGTACTGGAACTGGGCCCATCTCTCCAGGAGAAGGCATACAGTACTCAGCAAACATATTCAGTCCCAGCTGGAAAATCACATTTTCTTTCATCAAGGAAAGTCTTGCCCTGATATAAGTTCTGAATACAAACCTGGTGCTTGAAAAAACAGCAAAAGTCCTATGCAACTTTTGGGTAACTTATCTAAGCCATGACTGCAAGTTTCTAAATCCTGCCCACAATAATACATCTTCATTCTTCATGACCTATCCAATTATAATCCTATTTAAATAAAGCCATTTACTAATGAAAATAACAGCCTACCAAAATTCAGCAGGGTGACCATCAGTTTATCACTAGCCACAAGCCATCTTACTGATTTTACCTGGGTGTATTGTGTGGCAGTTATCAAAGTTTATACCACATATGCATAATAAATATGTAATATTTGTCTATAAGCATCTTAGAGTTGTCTCAAGTGATTCAGATTCGTAGTCAGATTCAGATGCATATTATCTAAAAATTATGTCTGTCTGAATATTGCTTCTAAGAAACTATCTGAAAGAAAGAAAAAAATGTACGCTTGTTGGTTCACTCACACTAAAGTGCTTCTGAAAAGCATTAAAGGGCATGAACAGAACGATCCAGCTTTTGCGAATGCAGATTTCTAGAAATCTGCCAATGAACCTACCTCTAGAAATGATAGATGAGAGCAGAAAGAATAAAATAGTGTGAGAATTTGTTTCCTTTGAGGTTATTTCTCAACTATTTCTTTACTTCACTAAGACTTTTGACTCAGCCTTCTGGACAATAAATGCTACATTGCATGATATAAAATCTTTACATAGAAACTGGAAAAATATTGACTCAGATAACTGACAGGAGAATACTAGTTGCATGCAAAACCCAAACAAAAATGTAGGTTTCAATTTATATTCAGATAATTTTCAGGCTTATGTATGGACCACACGGTGAGTGTTTGTTCTATGCAGAGAGAAACTGGACCACCAGGGAATTTTAGTCTTTAACAGAATGTGGAAATATACTGTGTGTAGAGTACACACACAACTATATGCAACCAAGTTGCAACCAAGTTCACTGAAAAGCTTATTGCTTTAGCCACACAAATAAAACCACTCTTTGTAACTTTGTGTCATTTGCAGGACTGGCTTTTGGACCATGCTAAGCAACCAGTCATCCATACATTGTTTATAAGAATAGCGTTATTAACTCAGAAATAACAAACATAGCACTTCTAATGCCCACTCACAAATCCCATCATTTGCACCTCATGATACTCTAGCCCAACTGCTGAAGATATGATCACAGCTGTGAGCATAAGAAGATAAGGTCTTTCTAGATCAAAGTACATGTGTCATGAGAGAACACGTGTAATCCCAAGCGAAAGACTGACTGGTAGCTCCAAAGGCTCAGAAACCAGAGGAGTAATTCCCTCCATACCCTAAAAACCCCAAGTGCCTCTCAATAATCACACAGGCATGTTCGCTATGAACAGGGCTTTCTGAAGGAGCCTGCAGAGCAATGGCCTAACCATGAATTTGGGAAGTGAGCAAGGTGTCATCAGCACTGAGCCTTCACCATGGTGATCAGGGTGCCTCCCCCAGCGCCTACTGCAAGCCCATGTTGCTGTTCCCTACAAAGCTAGGCTGCAAGCGGCAAGTATCTTTAGGTAGTTTTGGTTGGTCTTTTGATCAAACCAGGGCTTCTCTTCTAGGGTACACCCTATGTACTAGTCCCCCAGCTATTCCACCTGGGAATCAACTAGTTCAAAGCAGCCTCTACCTGTGCCCAGGTTTCCCAGGAGGGAAAACTTTATGTCCTACCTGGCCACATGCTGCTACAGTACCCCAGGCTGCATCTCTGAGGAAACATAGACTGCTCCGTAACAGTTACAGTTGTGAAGACCACTCTACCTTACTGTTTTGACTGGGTCTCTGGTCCCTTCAACCCCAGCATCCTGGCATGTGCCAAGTGACAGGGAAAGCAGACCCTTGTGCAATGCAGTCTTTCAGCTGCCTTCCCTTCCCCACTTCTGGCCCCTCTCCACAGTAGCAGAAGGGAAACGCCTGTTATCCAAGCCCAAAAGTTTGTGATAAAATGAGTATTTAATTATTATTTCCCCAGTGTTCACTTATGCTTCACAAATTCCAATGAAAGCAGGTCAAACTGATTAAGGGGGAAGACAGTTTCAACAAAGAAAAAAGTAATTTCTTAGGTTTTCAAATAGGATTAAGATGGTGGGGTAATAGGGTGAATAAAAAAAGAGAAAACTGTGAAAAGTTGCCTTGTATAAAGCAATCTTAAGAAATGCCTTCTGTTTCAAGACTCCCTACATTTCTGAAAGCTTTTGCTTTTATCTAGTATTTGAAGTCTAAGTAAAAAAAATATAATGCTCAAGTCATCTTTTTTTTTCCCTCAAAGAACACAGCATTTATACCAGTTTCAGTTTTCTTGGAATTAGTAAAAATCAAAGTGGTTATAATTGAATTTGACTGCCTTTCTGATAAATAAAAATCCGTGGAGAAGGTGGCAGTTTTCCAGTGTATTTTTTTAAAGCACATGGTTGTTTAGATCGTTAAATATGCTCTAGAAGCTCTGTCATGAGTTCTATCCATTAGAATCAATGGGAGGTTTTAATTGTTTAATCACACTTTGCCATCTGTAGTTTGAGAGGCCACTAATCTATTAGTAATAATAGCAGAATAAGCTTTTAACTTGTTAATTTTATTAAACCAAAGATCACATTTACTTTCAGCCTCCTGTGCCAGAAGACCTTGACTGTTTATTCTCGTTGGAGAACGTGACAGTCAGTGCTAGTTAAAAGGGGTCATTTTTTTCTCCATCCAAAAGATGAGTGTTTTAAAACATTTAAGCACTCTAATTTTTCTTCTTTAGAACACATGGCTCTGTGTTGGCAGTGTTGAAAGTTATTATTGTATTTAATGGCATACTATTTTCCAGCCTCCAGCTGTCTGGGAACACAACTGAGGAAAGCATAGCTAGATATTTTTACCATGTATGATGCATAGCCCACAACATATAAGGTAGATCAGAGGGCTATGGATGGTATCCAGCAATAATTGGGTTGTGGGGTTGCTCTTGTTTTGGTTTTAAACAGCTATTCCAAAACTTCAGCTTCCAGGTCATTGCACTGTTTTTTCTTTATCATACAAAAGCAGCATGTTTTATATTATTCTTCAGATTGTAGTAAAGAAATAAAATGTAGAAGAATCCTACTCAGTTTTGCTGCTTGCCATGGCTTGGCCTTATCTGCCTGCACTAAACATGCACTGGGGAAAAAAGCTGCCAGTGTTTTAGTAACTTGGCCATTAGCAAATCATAGGAGCTTCTAGTTCAACGCTGGTGCATGAGAAGGTGTTGGTTTCAAAAAGAATGGATCCCTGAACACAGGTAAACCTCTCCCAGACATAGCTATGAAAGAAACACCTGCAGATGTCAGTTTGCAGTTCTGCACCCTAGCACAGTTAACTTTCCTGCAACAAACTCAAAAAAATTCTACTGTCTAACTTCAGTTTTCCTGCACCCATCTCAGGGATGAGAAACTCTCCAATCTGCTTGGTCAGCTGTTGCCTTCTGTTAGTTTTCTCCATGCTACCCTAGCCAAAAACATCCTGATATAACACTAGCTTCTTATTAATAGTGTCCACTGGCAGGACAAAGCCTGTTGTTGCAGCTCCACTGGCATTGACAAAATTACACTTGAGTACAGTTAGAGCGTAGCTAGGGTGTTTCTAAGTGTTTTCTCCTTCAAAGGTCATTGAGATCTTTGTGAGACCAGCACACCACATTCCCCCACTGGTCACTTTGACCAAGCAGAAGCGCTCACTTAAGCTGTAGCAGTTCAGTTTGGAGTTCACAAGATGCAAAAAGGAGAAGGGGGGAGGGGGAGTGACAAACAAACAAACCGACCCAAAAACAAGGAGAAAGGAAATCTTCCCTGAAGCTACATCTAAACTGTGGGATCCAAGAGTACTTTCCACTCTCAGATCCTAGTGCGCACCCCTGCTGAGTCCTGACTCCTTGTCTGAAGGAGGCCTAGGCATGCCACCCAAAAAAGTCACAGGCGACTGAAAGTCTCCTGGGAAAGTGAAGAAAGGATCAAACTGAAATGATTGGTCTTGATGCAAGCTTTTACATGCTGCTTCTCTTATGGAGAATACCTTGCTACACAATTAAGAAAGTTCCTCCAGCCCTTAAATCTGAGAACTTCTTTTTGCATCATCTCAGTTCACATTTCACCAGCAGCCTCCTTGATTAAATAATTTGCTCCTCACCAGCAGGCAATGCTAGCTGCTCATTGCAATGCCCTTTAAAAGCCAAATCCCACTGAGAAAGAGAGCACAAACCACCGGTCAGGGTGTTTGTTACTCAAAGAGCCTGCAGTTGTGAGGTTCTGTTTTTTTGTTTTCTCCTTCAGCTTCAGTCCATTTGCTACATCAATTACCAACACCAGAGCCTGGTTCTGGTAGTGAAGACAGTAAATCCAGGGGGTTGCTTATATATGTGCCTCAAGTCAGCCTTCTCTTAAATACTGAACAAGGATAACATCTCTCACACACAAGCATCTATTCAGAGAAAATTTACAGCTTCATTTGAAAACAAAAGGAATGAACCACTGTATCATTACTTTTAATGAGGAAAATAACACAATCTTCTCCAAAGAAACTGAATATATTCCCACTGCAGTTATCAGATTCAGTATTACACCATCTGGACCAGCATGACTCCTTATAACTTTGGGACCCCCCCCAACAGGCGCTGATAGCTTCTGCTTACATATTTATGTTTTCCACTGGGGAAGACGAATCCTTCTTCAGGAGTACTGATTATGTCAGATTGTGACTGGGGCAAACAGCCCTGCCAGGCTGCCCTGGAGTTTCAATGAAGTGGATCAGCTCTGAACATTATTAGCTGCTAAGACATAGTTTGGTGGGCAGGGTGATTCAGCCTCAAGCAATCTACCTTTCCACTCACATTAAACTGTCTTCCTCAATTGATATATTTTCTGTCCATTCAGCCTATGTTCTGGATGATCTGGAAATCCCTGAGGTATCAGGGTGTGGGAGAGTAAGAGGGACATCCTACAGCAAGTGACTGGACAGCAAACCGAGAGGATGCACTGTCCCCAGTTCTCCTCTGCCATCAGCTCTGTAAGGGAGAGCTTTCATGTTGCCAAGAGGGAAGCAGCATGCATGACTTCTATCTGTGTGTTTGGAATACATGCTGGAGTCAGCAGTGGAAAGGGTGGCATTCATCAGCCCTTGTGTAGGCAGTTGACTTATGAGTCATCTCACCCTAACAGAGACATCTAAAAAAAAATTGTGGGCTGTGCTCTAGAAAATGCCTCTTTCCAGAAGTGGCTCTAAAGGAGCATGGATGACTAGTTTCTGCTTTAGATATCCAAAGGTAAACACTTGCTTTTAGGCAGACCAATCCCATTACCAGTTTCTCATTTATAGACTCTGAAGCTGTGATACTTCTTGATACACTGCACTAAGATCCCTATCACTTCTTCCAAAATTCACAGGAGATGCCTCTTTTAGGAGAAAACTATACTTGTGAAAGGACATTGCCATCTCCAAAGACAGTAGTAAAGATAAGGCATGAGAGATTCACTGCTACTAAGCTTCACCCTTGCAGGTTTTACCTGTCAACTGAGGGGGTTTTGTTCCTTTGTTAACCTACAAATACTAAAGAAACAGATATCTATGAAGAGTACCCTGGGAGTGCCTGTGTTATCCAATGGGCCAGCACCCAGCCAGTTTCCCAGTTCAGAAGAACTGGCCAAGCCATGCCCAGTGTAGTCATCAACTTTAAATTCAAATCCATCACATTATTTGCATGTCACACAGGCAGTTTGCTGATCCAGGGCACTGAAGAAAAAAATCAACTTCTTTCTTGTAAAAGATGTTTTCAATAGAGTTTGCAATGCTTCTGACCTGCATCATAGGGACCACCATAAACTAAAAATAGTTCACGATAACATCATTCACAGCTTCCGTTCTCATCTTCAGGAACTAAACCCACACTAATTAGTAGATTTTAGGATGCAAAATCTAGTTAAACCTTTCTGTGAGGAGTTTTTTTCCAGCTCAGTTGTGGTTTGGGAAGCGATCGAGCAAGTATTTAGAGTGGGATGTTGAAAAATCACTCAGCATTTGCCTGACTCATGAGAGATTCACCTTTGGCTCCAGCATCAGGAAAGTGGTGAGCATTTTGGAAAACTCCAAACCTAAAGGCTTTTTCAGAAATGTTTAAAATGATCCTTGGAACAGGAGCTTATGTTTCAATGTATTGTTTTACTTTAGTGATAAAATAAAGCAAGCTTATGCAATGTTAACCAATTTTTTTTCTGTATGACAACACTTTACATTTCTAAAGATCCTTATTAGATTAGATTAGAGTATTAGCATAATCTCACAAATACCCTAGAAATTGCTAGTCATTATTACATCCATGTTATGACTGGGAATCAGTAAAATGGAAGGATCTACTCAAGTCAAACTCAGAAGTATTTGTTCCCTTCCCTCCTCCTTCGACCTGCTACTCTGTGTTTCTAGAAAGCAATGCCATGAAATATTAAACAGTCCTGAAAGTCGATGGAAAAAAAAAATTGTTAATATAAGGGCTTTTTTTTCTGCAAGTTTCTCCATCAGAGAATAAACAATGCCTGTCATTTATGCAAGAACATTACATATATGTCCTCCTGTAGCAATGCACAGACTAAATTTTAATATCATGGGCTAGAAGTGACATGTTTAAAGCTCAAAGCTAGGGAGTTCCCAGCCCGTCTTAAATGGTATTCTATGTCTCTTTTCTATGTTCACATGGATTTATCAGCATGGCTGAGATTCTTCCATTAGCACCACCTGGTGGGAAATACATACTTCCGATAACATGACGGAGTTGCAAGTCCCTCTATGTGCATGGGGGCACATGCACACCCACAAGCAAACAGAATGCACAGCTTGATCTGAGGAACAGAGAGCCCAGAAGGGGAAAAAAAAAGACTGGCAAACTTCATGCTGCTGTTCTTACGTTTTCAGTGCAGCAGCCAAATGAGTGCCTGCTGCAACATGCCTTTACTTCTCCACTGAAAAACAACAAAGTTTATGGAAATAAAATAAAAAAAAAAATAAAGTTTTGTTTAGTAGCTCTTTAGTAGCAGAGAGCAGTTGATCAACAAGGCTGTGTTCGCCTCTTGCATTTCGAAGTGGTATCTGTCCCAGAAAGCAAGATTTTGCCAACTGCATGCACCCAAATGTTTTCAAAAATGTTTGCTTTCGAAGTGAGGCATTTTTGAAAATGCATTGATTCCAGTGAGAACACTTTTAAAAGAGAAGCACCATTAATTTTTTTATTTCACAAATATTATTTAGATTTTCTGAATTTTGTTCTGGGAGGGTTTTTTCAAAAAAATTAATTGATATGTTATGTCATGACTTTACAGGCAAATCTTCCTTCTATAATGGAACAAAATATCAAAAGAAACTCTCAAAACACTCTATGTTTAGTCTGTTTTAAAATGTCTACATTTGAAACAAATGATTGCTTACTTATACATCCTTATTATCTGAAGAAATTTGTCTTGCATGAAATCTTAAAACAATGTGTTTTCATTTTAAATCAAACCAAAATGGATTTCCAAATATTGGTGTATCTAAGAAGATAAAAATGCCTAATTTCAACCAGATCTTATTTCCAGCTAGCTCCTCCAGCAAGCATAACACAGCGAGTCTTTACCCCAACTGACAAATAAAGGGCAACATCTGATCATACAAGTCCCAGCATAGCACACAATATTGGCCAAGGAATTCAGACTCAGAAGCAAGAGAAGGATTGTAAACTCCTATGTTGCAGATGAGACTCCAACAGAGACAAAAATTATGTTTTCACATAAAGGAAAGAGTAATGCTCAGAAATTAATAAAGTGTGTAGTCCTCACCGCTAGCCACAAACTGTGGCCTTCAAAGGCCCTGGTAATGGGTACAGCAGTAGGACAGCACAGAACAAAAGTCCCATCTTGCATAAACAGATTCTTTTAGCTCAGAACCATCTAAAAAAAAAAAACCAAAAAAACCCCAAAAAACAAACAAAAAAAAATTAGATTTTTTCTATACAAAAAAGTAGACTTTTCTATACATTTCAGCTACTTGTCCACTAAAAGGGAGAAAGTTTAATTGTGTTTGTCCAAGATATTCATCCCACTCATGTTGCTCTAATCACTATGATGTTTTCAGACCAGTGTTTTGTGAAATAAATCCTATCCATTTAGTAAAATGAAAGAAAACAAATACAGTAACTAAGTAAAAAAAACCCTAAAAACAGCTCTCAGTTCCCAAATGACAATAACTTCTTATCATTTATTTTTTCCTACAAGTATTGCCTTCATTTGTTTATTCTGTTACTTACAATGGTGTTTATTCTAAGCATGAGAGGGAGGCTTTGTTGTTTCGGGTTAAGTGTTTTAGATGTCACAAGAAAATTGTGAACTTGCATGGTAAAATACACTGGAGCTGATTTCCCAGTGAGTGAGAATGGTTCACTTCAAAACCCTAAATATGAAGGGTAGTGGGGGAGTATATTTCATCACTAGCTCCCATGGCTGCACTTTGGGTAGGATTATCCTGTGGTTTGAAGTATTGCTTCTCCAAAGACACAGTGATATAACAGGCTTACAGTTACCCTTTTCAAACTAGTATTAATCTGATGTTGGTGTACAACTAGAGCAGAATCTCAGATGTACAGTGTTGATTTTTGCATTATTTCCTTTAAGTTCCTACAATTTTCTAAGTACTGCTGAATTTCCTGGCTATAGAATAAGAAGTACAAGTATACTGCATAATAAAAGAAATTGTGGATCATGATCTGTTCTTCAGGTAAATGGACAACTGAAGTCGTTAGCTAGGCACAAACAACTGTGCCAAGCATGTGCATGGCAAGACCAGCTGTAAGCGAGCTGCCTTGGTTCCACCTGTAATATCATACAGAGATCTCTGGAGAAGATTTTTCCATTTGTTTTGCCTCCCTTCAAATGCAGTTGGCACTTGAAGGTGTCCTTCTGTCTTCACTGGTAAGAAAGTGAGCCTTGAGAATCAGCCTCATCTAGTTCCACACATTTTAGGTGGCCAGACTGCAATTAGGCAAGCCATGCAACTTCAGTCTCTGACGCAAGTAAAGCATAAAGGTCAGAGACAGAACTGAAGCACCCTGTTTCTAACTCTGCTGGTAACCTACTAGGGTAATATTGTAAAAATAAGTTTTGCTCATTGGTGCTTTGGGTAACCCACTGCAGATTTGACAAGGAATATGTCACAGGCTTATTATGGCACTTCCTTGACAGTTACTTGACTGTGCATGAAGGATGAAGTCTGCAAGTAAAGCACCGGTAGCCACATGGAGAAGTTTGCTTAGGGAAGTCTATCACTTGCCTGGCTTAAGCCACTGTTATCAGTCTTTGAACACTTACAGTAATCTATGACCTAAAGTTTCAAATTAATTTTAAAAATTAAAAAAAAAAATAAATTAAACCCAAAACAACACAATTTTAAAAGAGCAAGAGCTATATTCACTGTATAGGACAGCACTTGAAACAAAGATGCACGTTGTATTTAGTATATGTGAGTCACCAGGATGCAGACACCATGGCTTTATGGATATTTTTATTCTTGTTTGAATCAGCCCAGAGGCAGAGCTAAGAAGTTTTGCTGTTCTTGGTTGTGCACATTAACCTACACCACATACACCAGACTGCAGCATATGCTGGTGGGGAGACACTCAGAACAAGCAGAAAAAAGAATAAGAAAAAAAGCATTATCAAGGCTTTTAAAATAAAACTTCTAAAGCACCTTTAAATTGTAACATCTTGAGCAAAGAAAAGCCTGAATTATGTAAAAGAGGGCAGGGAGCCAACATCTGGCAATAATAAGATTGTTTTGTAAGCAAGCAGTTTTCTACACAGCACGCAGCTCTTGGTCCACATTAGAGCAAATAGCAAAATCTGTGAAGATGTGCATGGTCTCTGGCTGCCAGAAGGATACCCTAGGCTTTGAGTGAAAATTTTTGTGTCATTTGATCTCCTAAAACAGCCAGCTGAGATGAGTTATATTCCCCCTGCCAGGAACCTCGAAAGAATTGTTCAAACCATATGCTCATACCTGCTGAATTGGAAACAAATGCCATAGCTGCATTGTTGGACTTTGAAATCAAACTCTCCCAGGTTCTTTCCAGCGTTCCTGGGAGGAAACAAAACTCCTTCCTGTGTCTGCCACTTTTGTCTCTGCGGAGGGACCTCCTTCCCTCTGCTCCCCATACTCCTTCTCATCCTTTCTCTCCTCCTCCAGCAACTGCAATCTCTCATTCCAGAAAGCCACATCACAGGCCTGCCCCATATGTTAGCGATCTTCTGTTTGCTGCCATTAGACTTTGCCATCGCCTGTAGAAATGGAGTCACTTAATTAGGTCCAGAGAACTAGAGAACAACAAGGCCGTTCAGGGTGGTACCCCATCAGCAGCTTCTTCCCCTTGCTTTGTGTTTCTGTAGAATCTTAAAACAGTTTGGGTTGGAAAGGACATTAAGATCACCTAGTTCCAAACCTCCTGCCATGGGCAGGGACACCTCGCACTAGACCATGTCAGCTAACGCTCTGTCCAACCTGTCCTTTATTTTCCTCTTCTCTTAGAAGCCCTTCCCTGTTGTGTAATCACAACACAGCTGAGTAGGCTAGTGTCTTTAACCTGACTCTGCACAAAGAGACTGTCTTTCAAAGCCAGCCCCAAAACAAAAACAAACAAACAAAACAATCACAACAAAGAGAAACAAAGATAGAAAACCCTAGATTTGCCAGGCTGCAGGACCCTAGGGCTGCAAAAGCCTACAGTGTGCTCCAAAAAGAGTAGGCAGCTACTGATAGTTGCTCCCCAAGCCATGAAGGGCACTGAGAGTCACAGCCACTCATCAGCACACTAGGGAAAAAGGTCTTGGAGGCCATCCCTTCAGTGCTCAGAGCTGCATCTGGGTATGGTTTGGATTTTGTTTCAGCCTTCATAAGAAGCACAGTTGCTTCCTGTTAAGCCAACAACAGTTGAACTCCACCTCAGATATTTAAGTCTCCGAGTAGCTTAGCTGACAACAAAACATGCATGCGTGCTTCATTTCAAACAGCCTGGTTGCCCTCCTTCTTCTTCCCTATCTCCCACACAGGGCATCAGAAAGCATTCACAAATTTATAATTTCAAAGATATTCCACTGCAAATCTAACATTTTTCTGCTGAATAATTTAATCATCATATTAAAGACACTTCCTCAATTTTCTTGCTTGACTTTTAGTTTTCATTTCATAGAAAGATTACACCAGAGATCTAAATGAAACTGCAAATCTCCACTGCTGCATATTAACAGCAGTTCAGACCAGGTAGCGTACAGCCACCAGCTATTTGCTGGCATCTGTTATGCTTTCATAAGTTTGCTCAGTAATACATATTAATCTGACCCACAAACATAAAAGTGATGGATTTTCTCTAGAAAAAAAAGAAAATTAAGCTTTTCCAGGTACTATTTTAATAATAAATTTGTACTTCACTGCTCTAAAAAGACACTATATAATTTGACTACAACTCAAAAAAGGTTGTTTGCAACATGTATTTCAGCCAGCTTTGATGAAGCAATGCCATCAGGTTCTCCTTGAAAATTTAGTGCAGAAAGGGAAGGAAGGAAAAGATCCAGTTCTTAAGTTGCCCTTTCTTTTGAATATCTGGAACCAAATAGGTTTCTTCTGAAATTACAAGATCTATCAAGAGTCCTTTGTGTATCAAAGGCCACATGCACTGGTATATATGGGCTCTAAGTGTTGTTAAGGCTGGGTGAAAATCTGCAGGCTACAGGTACATATGGAGTGTGACAACCTTTGAAAGTCTCCTATACAAAATATGGGTAGATTTCCCTTCTAGTCGGTGAAATTGACTTCAGAATAACTATGTGGAAGGATGAAATACCCAAATGTGGAGATTCATTTATCCTTTTTTCTTACGGCTTTATAAAAACATTCTACTTGGGTCTTAATCCTTTTCATCAGCATATGCCTCCAAAGCATTGTGGCTCAGTTTGTACGCTGCTGGCCCTCGCAGCAAAAGCTTGATGCGTGCTCAGAAGCAGCACCTGGCTCTTGGGAAGGGTCTCCAGAGGAAGCAACAGAAGAGGCCTTCCTCTCCCACTTCAAAACAAAGCTTTGCCAAACAGAAAATTCCTGGAAGCTACATTCTTAAGTCCAAGGACAGATTTCTTCAAAGGAAGTTAAAGTGAGAGAAGATCAAAGACCAGATAGGAAGAAGTAGGTTGTAGCAGTGGAAGATTCAATCATCAGGCAAATAAACAACAGGGGGTGTGACCCTGGAGAGGATCACAGGGGAGCTTGTCTTACAAGAAGAAAGGTGGTGGATTTCACCGGAAACCTGAGCAGAGTCTGAGGAAGCCTGGGGAAAGAGCGTGCAGTGGTGGTCTGCCCAGGCATCAGTGACACAGGCGACAGATGGACACTCTGGAGGTAACATGTAGGTTCACAGAAAGGAAGCAACAGACCAAGATTTCTTTAGTCTCTTAGCTAGGGGCGACAGAGGAAGCTAAGTGGCTATAGGATAAGGAGAGCCCTTTGCATGAATAAACTAATTAAAAGATAGGAAACAGGGTATGTGTAAGTGGTCAGTTCTCGCAACAGAGGGAGGTCAGTTTTACTGGTACTGGTGCTAAGAAATGAGCTATTTAATATATTGCAGACATTGTTAGAAAAAGGGATAAGGCATGAGGTAAAGACTGATGATGACACTAAATTATGCAGAATAGGAACATGAGCAGACTGTGAAGAATTACAGAAGGGTCCAAGGAGACTGAATGGCTGGGCAATAAAACAGCAGCTGAAATTCATTGTGTACAACTCTAAAGTGATGCATGTGTGGAAAGACAATCCTAGATCTTGAATAGACAGCAGTGGTTTCTGAAATGACAGCATTCGGGAGCAAGACCTTGGTGTTATGATACATGGTTCCATAAAAGCAAAGTGACAATTTCAGGAATAGTCAGAAAAGGAAGAAAGAACAAAGCAAAACATTTCAGTGCTGTTGTACCGACCTTTGGTTCTCACTTACCTTTCAAATTGTGTGCAGTCCTTTTGGAGAGGAGGGGAACAGCATTTAAATTGCAAAAGATTCAGACAGGTGCAGGGAGGCCAAGCAAGAGCTGTGGAAGGGCTACCTATACAATGAACAAAGAAAGAGCATGAGCCTCTTTGGTCCGGAAGAGGGAGAACACCTACAGTCAAGTTCTACAAACTCACAAACAGCATGGAGAGGGTAGAGGGAGATCAACAGTCCACTCCCTCCATAGTCACAAGCAGCACATGCACTCAGACAAAGCTAGTAGAAACCAAGTTCAAAATAGACAGGAGAGGACTTTTCATGCAACCATGATAAGGCTGTCCTTGTTGAAGGATGCTGTGAATGCAAGAAGTCTGCACAAGGTGATGGGAAGAAGGTTCCAAAGAGAACTATGGAATGGACAAACCATGACAGGATCAGTAGGTCCCCAAGCTGAAAATAGAGGCTGGATCTGGGAGTGGAGATGTAATATTAAAAATATTTGTCCAGTGCCTATTTGTCCTAGTGTGCCTGCTTGTAATCACTGATAGAGACAGCACTGGACGAGACAGACCTTAGCTACAGTCTGGTACTGCTGTTCTTCATAGCATTACGTTAGCCTCTTAGACCCAGGCAGACTGATTTCGCCTCTGAAACTCATTTTTCTTTTCAATCAGAAAAACACATCAAGAGCAGGAAGGGAGTTTTACCAGAGAAAGATGGCAATAGTTGTCTTACCCCACGCACCATCACTCACCACTTGAAGTAACCTAATGTTTTCAATAACAGATTCGAGTATTAATCCAATTTGTTCTCCTCAGTGGCATTCCTATCCTTCCTGAGTTTATTTCATGCACGTACTTTGACTGAAACAGCAGGAAAATGGAGTGCACCCAGAAAATTAAACTCAGATTAGTAACATCAAGTGTTCATACCAATGGTTGATTTCATAAGTGAAATGAGGATGATCACAGAAGGAAAGTGTATATTCAATTCACAGCAGAATAAAAATATCTTAGTTTTCATATATACATATTCTCCTAAGAATTATGCATGCACATTTTTCCATGATTAACTTACAATAGCAAACACATTTTTAAAGAAAAAAAAGAAGTGGTGTCACCATTTAGGAAAAAAGAAGTGGGGAGCAGAAGGGGTAGAAAACATAAAAAAATTGTAATTCCTATATACTGTTCACCTATATTAACCTTCCTAATAGCTTAAATATATTTTTATTTGTATATATATAAATACATATATATATTTGTTTTTATATATATAAAAGAAGATCTCCATACAGTTTAGAAGGATGACTGTTCAGGTCTGCCAGGGCTTGTATTACTGACTTCAGGGGCCTGGCTGTCCATGAGCACAGTGCCCTGCAGAAGTGATGTCACTTCATAGTTTTGAGAGTTGAAGAGCTTATTTTAAAAGACAAGTTTATCACAAACAGAATTAACGAAGGAAGAGAATGTCAGACCAGTGTTCAGAAGTATCATATGCCCCCAAAATATAAAACTTGGTTTTTGAATGGTGCTAAAACAGAAAATATTGTCCTTTATGAAGGGAGAACAGAGTACTATGCTCTCAAAAAAGATTCAAGTATTCCTTTAAAAAACATATTCTGATAAATGGATTGTTTTTTAATAGGAAATTACTAATCTTAGGGTTATAATTTTAAAAACTCCTTTAACAACTACAATTGTTCCTGCCCCACCATCACTTTTAAGATCTCCAGAATGAACTCTCCACTGTCTAAAACCAATGTGTTTTACTTTAAAAATACTGAAAACATCTGACACACACCCAAAAAAAGCCCCATGAGAACAAAAACCTTCTTTAAAATACACATTTATCTCAAGTTTCTCTTAACCCTCTCAAAGATCAGCTAATATGAAAGGGAAAATATATCTAAAATATTTTTCCACTATATATATCCAGGATATATTTCTCATAGAAATATTTCTACACCTTGATTTTAGTATATTAATATTTCTCATAGAAATACCTCAAATTCCAAAATAGGGGGTATTCTACTGCATAACCCCTTCTATGAGTTTATCAAATCACAGACTTGCACAAGCAGAGAAAGGTAGGAAGAAAAATCAAAGGACAAAATTACCCATCTGCATTAAATGCACTTTATGCAAACACCAGTTTTCTCAATCCGTTCACACTTCCTGTCAGAGCGAGTGGCAGATTTTGGAGATAAGACAAAACCAAGTTGTGTTCAATCACACTCAGTTACAAATCACAGCTGAACCTTGGTCTCAAGGATTCTGCCCACTCCTGAAACTACAGAAGTTGGAAGGAATAACTTGCCTTTTTTTTTTCTCCCCTTCTTTTTTGTTTACACTATAGATATATATACACTCACATACATAGTTCCTCATTTCTTTTTCAATGTATGGAAGGCCCAGATTCACAACAGATGGAAAAGGCATCTGATTTAGCTGAAGAAAGAGCAACTACATAGTGTTATCAAATAAATACGGTGTTGTAAACTGCCTAAAAGAACAAATGACAGTTTCTATCCCAAACTTTTCTCATCATAAGAACTTTAGGGGTTCTTTCTGACACAGAGAAATTATTGTGCAGTCATTGTCTGAAGCACTGGTTCAAATTGATTCTGCCTCTTTAGGACAGATGTTTTTACATATGCATTCCCATGACACATTTACCTGACTATCAAAGAAAAGGAAAAAAGAATATATGCACAGAAAATAGAATGAAATTTTGCATACTCAAGGGAGCTTTTGCTTCCTTGTGTCAGTGTTTTTCCCGTATCAGCACATTTCAACTAAGAAGTAGCCAATAGAGAAAAGATTAGAATCATAGAATCGTTAGGGTTGGAAAGGACTTTAAGATCATCTAGTTCCAACCCCCCTGCCATGAGCAGGGACACCTCACACTAAACTATGTCATCCAAGGCTCTGTCCAGCCTGGCCTTGAACACCTCCAGGGTTGGAGCATTCACACCTTTCTTGGGCAACCCATTCCAGTGCCTCACCACCCTCACTGTCAAGAACTTCTTCCTTAGATCTAACCTAAAGTTCCCCTATTTAAGTTTAAAGCCATTACCCCTTGTCCTACCACTAGAGTCCCTAATGAAGAGTCCCTCCCCAGCATCCTTGTAGGCCCCCTTCAGATACTGGAAGGCTGCTATGAGGTCCCCACGCAGCCTTCTCTTCTCCAGGCTGAACAGCCCCAACTTTCTCAGCCTGTCTTCATATGGGAGGTGCTCCAGCCCCCTTATCATCCTCGTGGCCCTCCTCTGGACTTGCTCCAGATTATTACTGCATTCATTGTGATGAACAGATACTGACTTCTGCTGTAAGCTAGTCCGGCAACTTAATGAAAACAGCCACACCTTTAAAAGTCCAGTTTGTAACAATTTTTCAAACACACTTAATATGCTTTGTAATCACACAATAACCCTGAGGGACCATGAGATAAAACATCACCATTGGACTGCTCTGATTCTGCAGCTTGTGTACATACTTAGGCAGGGGGAGGCTGCTGGAGGAACATGGCTATACTTTCTCATGAAGATTAAAAGACAAAAGAAAAGAAACCTCTCCTTTTTTCTTTCTTTTTTTTTTAGTGATGCATAATATATTGCCCTGTGATGGGCAGACCTTTATCTCCAGTTTATCAGTGCAGATGAAAAGTAGGAAACAAGCAGTACTAACACAGAGCCCTCGACCTTTCCCAATTCTGCCTGTATCAGTGTCCTGTCATAATGACCCATAGGAGCAGCAGCAGATATATGCCATTGGTAGGTCTATAGTATACTCATTTCAGATGCAAGGCTTCTCCTTACATCCTAGAAACATTTTGAACCCCAAATACAGCACCCAGTATATTTTGCTCTTGAATCCTCAGTAGAACTGGCTAAGAAGGCTGCCAGACCCCAAAACTTCTATTCAGTGGGAAATTAAAAAATGTTCTTGGAGTTTTGGCTTGACAATGGAACAGGCAAATGAAATGTTGAAGCCCCCCAAGGGAAAGAGAATCCCATGTAAGTTTTCTGAAGTTGTCCAAACATTCTTGAGCTGCCAGAAGTGGATTAAGGAGCAACAGACCTTGGAAAACCCAAGATCATCTATAGCAGACAAGTGAGAAGCAGGTATGTGGGAGCAATTTCATCATTAAAATGCTGGAAACTGAAGTTCTGGTTTCTCTGGAGCTCTTTGGTTTCTTATCATCATCCAGGTCTGGTTAGGAAGCCAGGAGGTCAAGCTGGCAAGAAGCAATCCAGGAGGTCACCAGAACTTGACCTACACTGTTGGATCATGCTCATTTCAGTGAATAAATACTCCATTTAGGATAAAGCATAAAACACCATTAAAAAGAAACCTGGGAAGTTTTATGGAGTCAGAAACAATTGCCCCATTTGATCCTAGAAGAAAAAACAAGCAAATGAACATGTTTTTAGGAATAGGGTGTTATTAGTGGTTTTCTCGGGCTGCTGTGCCCTCCCATGGCTGCAATCCCCCACTGAGGCATTCAGATTTTCTCACTCCCTAAACATGCAGACAAACCAGTCTCTGGAATCCCTTATCCTTCTAGGGTATGGGATTAAAACCACATCATACCATTAAGTAGGCAATTCGTCTCAAGACAGACCATTCCCAGTCCCTTCTCTTATAATTTTTGCAGACCTCTTCTGCTCTCTGAGTCCTGGGAATTCACCTCATCCTTGACAGATGACTGGGAAAGGTGGGAGGGGAGTTGTTAAACTTCTTCCCATTTTCTTCCTTCCAAGCAGTACCTCTTTCTTCCTCTTTCAAGCTAGCGGTAGACCCTCATCTGGTTAACTAGGTCTCCCTATGGTATGTAGTTCCCATAATAATTCAAGACCTCTGTAACATCCTTCTGCCAAAACACACCACAAGAAGGTATGGGATAGAGGCAATGAAATCCAGGGACAAAGCCTTGAAAACCAGAAGAAAATAGGCTCACTGAAACTTAATGTATGAAACTAGACAACCAGACACTGACTAAAATCACTTCCAAATCACCTCCAAATTTTGATAGAAGGAAGAAAAATCAGTAGGATCAGAATACAAATCATCCAAGTGTGACTAATGTAGTCATACTTATGGAAGAATAGAACATAGTAAATTTGGAATCAGTCTATAGGCAAATAAAAAAAAAAGTGGATGCCTCAGCCACAGAATTCCCCTGTATTAAAAAATGCCCAGCACATTTTAAGGCTGATTACAAAAACCATGAGGGCAAACACATGGCAATAACCATGGGGACCTTCAGTTTCTCTCATGTAAACCAGAAATGTGATACAGTGGGTTGTGAGGCAAAAACCTAATTAATGTTTATTTTTTACATGGTTAGATGACTCTCTCATGGAGCAACCAGTCAGACACCTGAGAGAAGGAGGAGCATTTCTTGACCTGTTCCAAGCAATCTATGGGATTCAGTTAAAAATTTATTGCAAGAGATCTTTCATGATTGCTAATGTTGATAGCATAATCAAGTTCAGGATCCTTGTAGGAATAAATGTGGAGGGAGAGGAAAGAGAGGGAGGACGGGATACCTACTTCAGTATCACTTAAGAAACTCCATGAAGGTGGGAAAGGTTAGTAAAAGGAAAACAAGGTAAGTTGCTAAAAGGGTAAAGAACCTGAAGTCCACTAGAAGACTATCCAAAAATATTTTACTTAGGTTTCAGAGTAAACATGTACCACCTCCTTAAAAGTTACAAACTGGACCCAAAAAAATCTAGCATTTTTAAGTGTCAGGCTAAAGAAGGAGCTTACAAGTAGAAAATCATTCAGAAGTCTAAGTGAAGAAAATAAAAAAGGTACAAAAGTTTATATGTTAAATGCAAAACCAAAATAAACCCGAAAACATTATGAAGAACAATTTGCTACAAGCATCCCAATTAATCACACAAGTCTTGCAAACATAGAAGCAGCAAGAGCTTTGTCAGAGTTCGTGTGACTAATATGTGACAGGTGTAAAAGGAGAGTTCAAGGCTGTATCAGAAAAGCTAGATAGATTATCTGAGTTGGTGTTTATAAAGGAAAGCTCAGAGAGGTTTTATGTGTGAAACAAGTTTGAAATCTTCAACCGAAGTGCCAGTGGCAGGGGATTAGAGTAGGTCAGTAAAACAGTAGCAAGTCTCTAAGATCAAATGCCATTCAACAGCAGTCCTAGAGGAACTAAGCAAAATCCTAAGCATGTGATTTATCACTTCAGTGGCTTTGAACAGCTCCCAGACCAGAAAACTGGAAGGCAGCACAGACGACAAAACTTACTAAACTGGTCTCAGGAGCAAGGAAATACAAGATACTACAGACCATTAATTAGGTTTCTGTGTCAGGCAGATTTGTTGGAACCTGTGATAATATCTCATAGATAAACCCAAGAATATCTCATACCAGAGAAGTAACAAATAGTTTTTATAGAGGGCTGTCACACCTCCTAGATGCACTGCAGTTCTTTGAAAACACCAATAAACTTGTGAATAGGGTGGTTCATTTGACATGTTTGGATTCCCAAAAAGCCTTTAAGAGATTGAGAGACGGCTGTCATGGAAAAAAAAAAAAGGAAAGAAAAGCTGAAATAAACAGCCACTCTCAAAGCAATAGGATCTGCTCTGTGATCTCTACTTCTCCATAATAGGTCTATAGCAGAGGCTGAACAGTGAGTAAAAGTTATTCATAATATAAAATTTCTCAGCATCATATAAATTAAAACATACTGCACAGAGAGATACAGAAAGACTGCTGCATGACTGAACAATAGGATGTCAGATAGTAGTCCATGCCGTTAAATGTAACATATGTCAGCAAAAATAATCTTACAGGCAGAATGATGGGTTCTATGCTAATTATCATTTGAGTTATATCTGGGAAAGAAATTGGGAAAATGTAACAAAAGTAGACTTTTAGGATTTATACTCACTAGAAGCTACCAAACTTTTAGGAAAAGATTAGAGAAATTAGAAATATAAAACATCACTGCCACCAGCTCTAAAACATCACTATCAATACGTTTACAGTGGTATAAGCTTCTGGAGGGCTTGTGGCTTGATTGATGCAGACAGAGCTGGTCACTGGAAGGCAATACATTAAAACAGAAAAGGTACAGAAAAAAGTGATAGGATAGGAGGAAGTATATAATAATTTGTCAATGAGGGAAAAAAAATTAAATAAGCCAGGTCTCTTCAGCCTGGAAAAGAGACAGTAAGTGACAGATGTGAAGCATATGCAGCTGGTCAGTGGAGGGACATGGCACATTTTCAGCTCTCTGCTTTGTGATTCTGTTCAGGCACAAGTAAAAGTCCTTTTTCTAAGTGGTCACATGATACACACAAAGTATCCCTAAAGGAACTACTGAAACAGGGGATTGAGAAAGGCTGAGAAGACATGACAATAGAATATAATGAAACAACAACCAAGCCTTTCCAAGCAGATTTTTCATCCACTATCTTTCCAATTCTCACATTTGACTGACAGTATTTAACATGTTGAGCAGGCACTTGGAAAACACTAAGCCTAACACAGGCCCAATGCGCCCATGAAATTGCAGATGCTTTTATGTACAAAGACTCTCCAAATGTTTCATTCTTCTACTTTCAGCTAAGGGAGGAGTATGATTAAAGGAGTTTTCTTCAATGCTTCAATAGCTTTTTTTTGAATTTTTTAATATCATCTGCTCCATTAGTTATCAGATAACTTGCTCTGCATCCTTTTTACAGCTTCACAAACTGAGTTTCCTAAAAGAAACCAGAGTAGTAATGACTTCTTATTGCAATGTACTGCATTGCACAAACCGTATTAAAAAGAAGAAAAAATTAAAATGAGAAAAGAGGAGAAAGGTGAGAGAGAAAAGAAGAATGAAAAAAAGAAAAAAGAATAAAAAAAAAAGAAGAAAAGACATTAAAAAGAAAAAAAAGAAGTGCTACAAGAAATATTAGAGCATTATTACAGGCAGTGCCTTGACACTGGTTTAGTGATTAAATGAATGCCAGTGTGGAAAATACTACGCATGAGTTATCACTTAAACGTCATCTCTTCAGATTAAATTATGAACACAGGAAAGGCTCACAGTCAGTTGCAGCAGATTTTTATTTGCTGACACCACAGATTATGTCAACTTTTCAACAAAATGTCCACCAGAGCAACATACAGAAAAAGTAATTCATTTTAATCAGCAACAATGACTTTTGTTTTAGAAGGGGCAGAATTTTTACTGCTGGAGTTGCAGAGCATCTTGGCTTGGAGGCAAGGGCTCAGAGTTCATGGCATCTAATTGAGCCAACCCCAAAAGGTTGCAATATAGGTTTCTACAGTCCTAGCGTGAAACCTAATTTTTATTTGTAACATCTTTCAGAGCCATTGGAAATGAACAATCGAAATGGAGATTAATCTGATAGTACAGTTTGGACTGTTCCAGAGTCTTATCTATACAAAACACTGAATTTTTTAATAGGATTTTGAAGTTGCTTGTGAAGATAAAAATCTCTGAAAATGAACAGACCCTACTGCAGATAAATTTAAGGGAAAACTTGCAGACGCCTTTTTGGAAACATTCCTAAGGAAGTATGTCATGCACTAGGAAATCCATTCTGGATAATGCTAGAAGGTTTCTCACCTTAATTCATATGCCAAATTCTTCTCTATTGAATAACAATTTATGGCATACTCCAGCATGTGCCAGAAAATGCTGAATGAAAGCCACAGCTGTGTCTGTTATTGGGCAGAAACTACAATGCTGTTGATGCATTTACTCAGTGTATGAAGGGATTCCCTGCAAGTTTTTTCAATAACTATCTGGACACTGGTTTTTTTGGGTGCTCTGCAAGAACTCTATCTGGAGACCAGCACACTTTCCATCCAGGAAACATATGCAAGAGCAAAATGAAATGCTTGATCAGAAGAACTCTTTTCTGGAACTGTGAAGGGACCATGTGCTGGAGGACATCTAGAGAGCTAGTATGTTGCTGATAGCCTCTTTGGCAGCTCAATATATGGCTGAGCACACCAGGTGGGCTGTCCTCAGCTTTCCTGTATTCTGTGTAAAGCATCAGCAGATTGAACTGGAGCTTATTGCTTTCTGGGCCATTCTGAAAACTGTACAGAGTGGAGTATCTTCACTACAGATGCTGTAGAAGAAACCCAAGAGCACTCTTACCACTCTCACTTCGTAAACTAAGTGATGCCCTACCTTGTAATGGAGCAAGACTCTTCCTCTGTAAAAATCCAATACTAACTAGAACAAAATGTCAAGAAAAAAATCAAAACCATTAAAAAGTTTCAGTTGCATATCTGCCAGAAAAACGTCGGGCAAAACTCAAATGACTCAGTTCAAGCTGGCAATAAGAGACCACAAAAATGCAAATTACACAAAAAGCAGAACGTCTAAGAAATTTATCTGTTTTCAGATTACTCACTGCCCTGTTTAAATATTAGCCTAAAAAGTCAGCTGTCACCTTTGCATTTGCTCAGCTCCATAGATCACATATACCCCAAGCTGCACAAACAGAAGTAGACTGAGCAGTTAGAAGTAACTTCAGTTATGCTATTTTAAAGAAAAAAGTGAAAACAATATGTGGCTTAGTGAAAGAGACAAGGCATTCATGATGGCATTTGAATCTGAAGCATTAAATCTTTGGCCCTGAATAAAGCAGGGATAGATTTAAATCACCCTGGGAATATGTTATCATGTTTTTCAAGAAAGACACTTCTATTTTTAAGCAAAAGCAGGGGCTGACGTGATCATGTGATCTGGGCTTCACAGCAATTACCAACATATGAATCCAGCTTTGATTAAAGAAGAAATCAAACACGTCATGGAAAAGATTTCAAACAGTTCATTTCATGTCCCTGGCTAATCACTTTTAACGTTTCTTGTGTTTGGTGAAGCAGTGAGGACCTCCAAATATGTACAGAAACAGTACAAAGACATATTCAGTCCACACTGAAGGGAAACCAGAAGTACCATGGTGAAATGCCACAGCCTTTGGGACTAGTTCCTCTCCTCACATGCTACCCCTGACCCACAGCATCCCACCTGGGTGGCAGCAGCAGCAGGTGGCACAGACATATTTGTACCCATCAATACCACTCCTGCCCCACACTTAACACAGCATTTGAAGAGGACATATCCATACTTCATTTCCAGAGCAGTTTTCTCTCAAATACAATGCACACAATCCAGACCTGACCAGAGGAAAATAAATAATAACCATAATCATCATCATCCTTAAACAGTACTGCCACTTTGTACCACTCCCCTGATTTAGAGGAGCTGTATCACTCAAGGGGATAACCCAGGTTGGAGGATGGCTCCAAGGCTCCAATTACACAGCCTTCAAGACCTAAAACCTACAGTCGGCTCCCTCCACCTGGGAAAGCTGGGAACCTGGACCATGTCCAGTTGTTTATGCATTGTATTCAACAGTTCTTTTAGGCACACTCAAAGGCAACATGCCTGCTCAACAGGTAATACCACCACCACCCAAAAAATACCTGCTGTCACATACATTCTCTATTGTTGGAGGCTTTCAAGACCATATTCCTGAGCAGTCTGGACTGATCTCAGAGCTGATCTGGCTTAAAGCAGAAGGTTGGAGCTGAGACCAACCTGAATATGACCTTAGGGTTAAGTGCAGACAGTTTCTATTGTTAGTTTTACTGACTTCTATAAAAAGAAAACTAAGACGAGCCCTACAAAATCATCCATCAGGCTACCTTCAGGTTTATTTTGTTAATGAAGGAGTTTTTGCAAACTGAGGCTGGAAATTCAGCATTGTCCACCTCTTTTTGAAGTTAACTATTGCAGCTTAATACCTGAAATTTGAAGTAATTGTGTAGCATTATCCAGGCTTCTTCAGGGGAATGTTACCAGGATCAATTAAGGGCTATATCAAATTTCCAGTTTCCTAACAGAATATGGGAAGAGATTCCCTGAAGCCAGAGTGATTTATTTTTTTTTAAGGATTTTATTGAAGCCAGGATTTTAATTATCTTCTGAAGTGTTGCATAATCATTTTGAAGACTTTAGTTCCTTCTTCCTCTTTCCCATCCCCCCAGCAAGAAAGATCAGGAAAGAAGAAATTCTGTTTTACATACCAAGCTTCTCATAAGCTTTCCATTATGTTTTCAGCTCAGACCTCAGAATTCAAACCTCATTCTTTAGGGATGAAACAGGATAGATACAAAGCCCACAGTCACTTGGAATACTTTCAGCACAGAGTTGGTGAGAACCCGAGTTATTCCATACCCATGCATACACTCCCTCTCTTGCTATTCAGGGCATTAAATCAAAACTCACATCCAGTTTGTCCCAACAAGCTAGGAAAGGTTAAAATCCTTTTTGTCATTTGTGTGATCTCTATTAATGAGCACCCAATTTTGTGATCCTTGTTCGCAAAAAGATCAGAATAGATGAGATTACTGGAACTGAAACAAACAAGATAGAGTCATACAGGAAAAAAAAATGTGCAGCACAGATAGCAAGACATGTCCTTTTACAAATTCCCATCAAGCACAATTGTAAAGCCTTTCAGTATTTTGTAAAATATTTCAGAATTTTAGAGTAGATGTGGCGTGACACTATGAACTTAGTGAAAATTATTGAAATAACTTTAAAAAAAACCTGAACACAACATATCACACTTCTAAACATCCAGAAAGATTAAATTCAAAATGTATGACAGGCAGGACATTTCAGCTAATCACCACCAGCTCTTATAAACTCAAAGGTTCTACCTACATCAAGACTGATTGATTATTTGTTATTGACTACACTGTTGCATGTAAGTTTTCTTTTAGGAAAAAAGATACTTCAGCATCACTATCATCCACAGTGCAGGGCTATCAAACCAGGTGAACACAACTGGTTAAAGGTACTAATCATAGTTCCCCAGTATTCTAAAATCTGCATTGACATCAATGAAGAAGATCCATGAGAAACAGGGTAAAGCCTCAATAAGGAAGGGCTTTGCTGTGCATGGAAACATGCAAAAAGAAACAATATACTGTCAATCATTTTCTCAACACAGCTTTATTGAAATAGGTTTACTTCCCAGATTCACATATGGTGATCGGGTAGGAGGATGAGTGACCTGGGTGATACTGACAAGGCTCTAGATTTTGGCTGAAGCAAAATAAGGACTCAGGTTGGGAGTGCACATGTACTCCAAGGTCTTACCACTTCAGTTCATCTAACAAGGGATATGAAAGAAATGAAAGATTTGCTGATATTTTAATTAAGCTGACAAGTTGGGCATTTTCTCCAGTAATTGTAGGCTGACCAGAACTGTCTGAAAGAGGCTTTCCAGCTGTTTCAGGCTGCCAAACCTGTTTGTAGCATTTATAACGATTTCTATCCATTCAAAAGAAAACCAAAAAAGCCACACAGAAATCTGTCTTGCTGAGATTAAGGAACACTTCATAAAAGGAAATTCATCAGTTCTAGCAGTTTGTCGGTTTGCCATATTACCATGTTGCTATTATCTCCTGTATTATTTCTTGCTGTCCACCACCAAATCTGGGATGTTGCAAACCAAAGGGAAAAATAAAGAAACAAATGAAACCCAAACAAACAAAAATACCCCACCTCTGGTGGTTGTAAAAGCCCCCAAATATCCTTAGCTTTTCAAAATCCAATTCCAAACTTAAAATTATTCTCTAAATGATTCAAAAGCTTAAAATCTTTCTGTTCTCCATGGATTCCATTTAGGCTTTTAGTGACTTCTTATTGCCCTTTCCCAAAGTCTTTCAGGACCCTATAAAACACCATTTCCAAAGCACTTGCATGTCACTGGACCAAACTCCAAAGTTCTTGCTGCTCTTCCTGGTCCAAAATATGCTGTCTTAAACAAACAGGGACCAAAGAGGAACCTGCAAATTAAACCCGCTGAGCAGCCCTTCTGCTCTGAGTGGAGCTGTCAACTTTCCAAATCTGTGGTCTGAGATATGTAGCTCCCAGGCTACATATCTCAACACTTCAGTCCATTTTCCTAGAAGAGATGAGAAAGCCTGGGAGATAACATAATTTGAAAAATGTCTAAAATTATTCTTTCATCCAGAGGATTTCTTTGAACCAATAATAATATGTTTTCTTTCTACACTGGTCCAGTAATATGTTTCTGCAATGCAGTAATCTCAGCTTTAGAGTGCTCTTGGAGCGACCCAGCTTCAAATCTGTAACTGTTTATTCTTATTGGCATACCATTTTGTCAATTCATCTCCATTATCACACGCATCTTGACTTTGGTTTCCCTGACAAATCAAACATGTTTTATTCTCAGGCAGAAGATTTCTTAATGTTTCTTTTGCTCAGAGCATAGCTTGTAACATTACTGTGTCTCGAGCATGCCGTAAATATGGAATCTCTCTCAAACAGTGGAGCAGAGCTGAGCTGAGCTCAGAGCCACGGCAGCAGCCAATTCCTTATGCTTTAATTATCAGCTACTCAACGTTTTCACTCTGGTAAATCTCTAACTCAAGAGCTTAGGAAATGAAAAGTCTGTTACAGCACAGACATTAATGAGCCCTCCTTTAAAGAATACATTTGTAAGTATTGCAAGGAAGCTTAATTAACAACATCCGTCTCTAGCCTTTTTTCAAAATGTCCTTCTAGTTTAAGTTTTATGTTAAATAATATCATCGCTTTTATGGTTCTCTTAGTGAGTTAGGGATGCCTGATTGTATGGTAATTAAAAAGACAGTCACATTTTAACATACCTTGTAATATGGTACTGCTGTATATCATTTGTAAAGTTCCGTAAGATCTTCCATAGATAAAAAAGTCTGTTTAAAAACAGTATGTAAGCAAAGATTTTAATCAAAGCTGAGTGATACTGAAATTCTGTTTGATGACCCTCTCTGTTTATGCTTTCAGAAGATGAAAACACTCAGAGGTAAAGTGTACAGTGACAGCTGAGCCATATATATTTTTTCCCACTTATCAGTGAAGCAGATATATAATGTTTCTAACCAATGAACATAATAAACACATTTGTCACACTTCATGAAAATCCATAACATCAGAAAAACCTATGTATTGGCAACTCTACCTGCCTTTCTTAAGTTATAGCCGATTTGTTGGTAAGCTCCACCTCTGCACTCAACATTGCTTAAGGATAGAGATTGGGAGTGGGGGCTCGGAAATTAAGCTTGTATGCCTAATAGAAGAGATCCTTCTCCAGAAGGAAAGATTAACAACATGGGCTTATTTTAGACATTTGGAATCAACTTACTGGGCAATCTCCTTTTCCACCAAGGACAGAAGAAACCACAGATTACCCTCCCTGGGCTGAAGCTATGGCTTCTGTAAATACCCATCAAGGCACTTACACAGATGATAGCTCAACAGAGCTGAGTGTCTGACCAACTTTTCTGTTGAACTTGGCATTACAACACCTCAATTTTTTCCAACCACATAAAAGAAGACAGTCTTATTTTAACGTCATACAAATCCAGGGAAATTTTGGCAGTGTCTTCAGAGCAAGGAGAAAGGGACATATATCAGACAGTGACAATATAACTTAGATTATTTCCCATAAGAGGGTGAAACCTCAAAGTAAACTATATAGGTGCACAGGTATATTTAAACTCCTATATCTATAGGGCTTTATTAATAAAATTTTAAAGAAAATTCATGCAATTTTACTGCAATTTCCTTTTTATCCAACGCTTACTTATAAACCTTTTCAAATATATTATGTCCAATTAAATTCTTTACTATCTTGCTCCTTAAAATTAACTAGGACTGAATTTTCACTGTGTTATGCCTGGCCCTACATTTAATTACCTGCACTTAGAATATTAGACACCATGCTGATTTCTGTCTAGAGGAAATGACCTAGGATCATTGGAAGCATATGAAGTCCATTTCAAGATGAAGCAATAACTTATATTAGAGGATGTAAAAGGTCTTAACCTCCAGTCCCTCAACATACTGCAGCAAAAACCTCTTCTTTTTTTTAATTAAAAAAAACATCTGCAATGTATTTTTCTCTCAAAGTCACTTAGTAGTCTTTAAAACAAAAGTCTCCCTGGCTAAATAGCTGTGCATGAGCATACATGTAAGAAGCATCACCTATCTTAGCTGGCTGGTTTTGCTGGTGATTAGGACATGAGGTTTCACTTGGGTTATGGTCTGTTAGTATGCTCCAGAAGCACAATTGTTATTTCTGTTAATGTTTCGTTTAAAAAGTAAAAATCAAAAAGTGATCAGTAGCACACACACAAACTTTTGCTAATATGAAACCTTCTCAAAGCTTAATCTTGCTTGAAATTCACTGCTAAAAATGTCTGATGGTTTACTGAAGCACAGCTAGAGATTTGGTTGGCAGTTACTAGTTCATAGAAATATGCCACCTGCCTCTTAAGAAATGGATGCAGCTATCATAGTGACTATTTAGCGCTTGTCAGACTTTGGGTTGCTTTCAGGGAAATAGCATAAGTTGATTCCTCAAAACAGGAATTTTAGAAGTGCTTCAGGAAATGCATGTCCAGCTCACATATCAATCTTGTCCAGGCATTACCATTTCACTAAAAGCTGAGTTAATTAGGCTTTCCATGAAGTGCACAGGAATCTACACAATGTTAACTCAGTAAGCTTGCAAGGGCTGATCCTGACAATGCTATAAACTGTCCTAACATAACCAAATTAACTTTAAAGGTAAAGGCAATTGCATTCTGCCTTTGGATTATCAGGCCAGGATGTTATAGCACAGGTGATTATTGTAGGCAGACTAGTCAGCCTAAAGCAGCGGCAGTGAAACTGTACCTTGCAGACAACATTGGCCTCAACTGAGAAACAACAAGGAAATCTGAAGCAAGTTAGCATTGGAAATGCTGTATTAAGGCTCCAACAATACCAGATCTCAAACACCATAAACCTTAAGAGATTAACATTTGCACCTTAATTTGGTCTTGCACACATTTAACTAGACAGCACAGGAACAAATTATCCCAGGGGCTACTATAAGAGAGATGTCATTAAGATTATCATGGAAGAAAAATTCTAATTTGATTTGGACAAGTTGCAAATTTTCCAGTATTTCCTGATTTTATGTGGTCCAAAAAACAAAATTGCAGGGACCTGCAACTATATTGCTTATATAAAGGCTTGCAAGTTTGACAACATCAGGGTCTTTCCCCCATCTCAATATCCAGAATTCCTGGCACCATATCCCCTTTCTCCTTATTCCTCCTAATCTGGCTCCTCTACCTCAGACCTCTCTTCTTCCATTGCTCTCTTCTTACCACAGCCCTATGTTCCCCAACACAAGGCTGATAATTGCTAGTTCTTAGAAACATGGAGCCTGCCTCTTAAAAAATAAGATTAAAATCACCAGTTGATCCCCTCTGCCCACAATATCCCAATCTGGCACTGATATTCTCATTTCAAAGCAAATTTCCTCCTGGCCATGAAGAATGTGTCTGGAGTTGCCAAAGGGAGTTTTTAGCCATGCTGGTTTTATTCAACTGCTCAGCATATAGAAAGAGATGGCCCAATGCCTGGAGCTATTTCTACCTCTCAAGGGCTTCACTGGCTTTTGCTGGGCCCCTTTGTACAATAACCTAGAAACCACAGCTGCTTACGGCAGCTCCTTGCTGTGCAGGTACATAACCACATCCCAAGCAAGGGCCAGTGTAAAGTTGAAAGAGCCGAACATGTTAACTTACCCATAAAATGTGATGGGCCAAAAAAACCAGGAGCAACTTGCAATTCAGTTATAGGCTAGCCATAAAACAGTATCTCAGGATGGCCACTTCCACCACAAGAGAGGTACATGAAACATGGTGGTTTAAATTTGAAGGAGTCCATGCTCTGTTTCTATGAATTTGTCCTGCATTCCTAGTTTTGAAGAAGAGCCCGGAAGGTACTACTGACCTCTTCTTTGAATGCTTTCCTATAATCTCTAAGCAAAATAATCTGGCATAGTTTCTACCAAAAGCTGCCTGTCACCTCCAAACACAGTTCAAACTTTTCCAGACCTGCAAATTTCTCTCCAAGTCTGCTGCAAGTGCCAGCCTTTACCAAGTTTTTTGCAGTCCTGACTAAGAAAGATTATACAAACAAGCAAAACTTATTTCAAATCTCAAAAGTAAATTTATGTCCAGTCCATGGTTTGGGCAGAGTTTCTGGTCAGTTCTTTATTTTACCTCTGCCAGTTCCCACATTGAAGTTTACGATGGAAACCTGAACCAAAGAATTCTCTCGGAACAGCTACAGCCAGTCTGGACACACAACGCTAAAAACCAGGCTCAGAGATTTGTTTGTTCAAGAGCACAGATCAAGCACCTTTACCATGTGCTAAATACAGGTTATTTGAAAGGCATTTGAAAGCTAAATCTGCCTTAGTATTACCTTTTATGTTTTATGGGTTGTGGAAATTTTCCCTGCTTAATTATCAAAGCATTTTATGGCCTTCTACAACCCCCAGGAAAAGAAGAGAAAGGTGGGGGAGGCAGCCTGATCAAGGCATCCGGAGGAAAGCATGACCTCCAGAGCTCGCAGAGAATGGTAAAGCTTGTCAGCTTCCCAAAGCAAGAGTGACTGCCCTTTTCAGGAAGGCTGGAGGCTTTGAAATTGGAAGCCAAGAGGTAACAGCTGTAGTCATTTGCATGGCATGGGCATGTTGTGCCCAAGACGATGTACCTAACACCACTCCTCGGTGCTCAGAGAGTGTAGTCAAGCTTGCTGTGAGACCCAGCTCCTACAAGAGTCAGCTCCTCTGCTGCGTGATGGTCATGATGGGCAGGATCACCAGTGGCTGAAGAACACTTAGCACTGTCTGCCTGGTGCAGATCAAGAAAACAGAGTTGCCTGGCTTTTCTATCAGCCCAACTGAGCTGCTAAGAACTGAAGAGGAAAAATCTATTTACAGACCAAGTTTTTCCTTAAATGGCCACAGCAAACAATTCCAAAAGGCATTGTTTCTTCACAGCCCCCATGAGCTGGGCTGAGGTTGCAAAAGATCTGCAACGATCTAGACCCGCCAGTAACCAATGTCTTAGCAGTAGACAAGTGAAACAGGGTCTACTAGAGCATCGACCACTACTGGGGGAATCTGCTTCCTTTTTTGTGCCTTCACCCATTCTCTGCCTCTCCTGACTGCAGCAGTTCCAAAGGAAGACTCCTTCCTCTTGTATTTACATCAAGACCAGCACCGTAGGGCCACCAAGCTCTCCACATACTAATACTGCAGAATCAAAGAATAAATTCTTCTAACACTAGTCCAGATTGCTCCTCCCCCAGTACACTCTGTTGGGAATTTGGTACCTAAGCTTCTTGGAAATCCTGCTAGGAGTTTAACTGGATGTCATATAATTAAAGCTCCTTAAAAACAATATGACCTGCCTAGGCTGTCCTTTGAAGATTTTGGCATTCAACAGCAGGGACTATGAAAGATTTCATAGTGAGCCATAAATTAATTTCCAAGTAACAGTAATAAGGGAGTGTCACATTTATTCAGACTGCTTCCTTCCTTTTTCTGTGAGATGAAGTTAAAAACTGAGCACCATAAATAATGTAGGCACACTTGCCAGCATCCAAGGCTGGCCCGGATTTTCAAAGGCTATCGCAAGCTATTCAATGAGCTTCCTAATGCTGTTAGACAACCGCCAACTCAACAGCTTGAAAAGCACAAATTTGCCTAAGCACACTTATTTCTTCCACAACACTGCGCAGACAGTGACTCTCAGACATGCATATGGTGCTGGTGTCCATTCATGTATGACAACGATACAGCAACTGTATTGCAGCCAGCTCACCATCTAGTGTACATAATGTAAGAATTTTGCAGGCAAAGGTTTAGGATTTTACACATATTAGAATAAGTCCACAGAAAAGTGCAATTTTAGTTACAAGGTAGGTACTTTCAACCATCATTAAATGACTGAAAATAAATGTGGCTTATACACTGCATCCTTTCCTACACTTGTCCAGCACTCCAAGCCAAGAAATCTAAGTTGCAATAAGACATTACATTTTGGCTTCACAACAAAGATAGTCCACCCTTCTGTGAGATCCAAATTTAAAAAAGGGGTTGTCAAGGTGGCAAGATTCACAGAGAATATGGCAGAGGAAGAAAAACTAGACAGGAAAGCTATTGTAAAAATTAATCTTAAGATAAGGAAGGGCAGAATTTGGGGGAAGGGATCCTCAAAACACACTCTTAATTTTCAGAAGTTATTTATTTATATTCTCTGAAGACTCTGCCACTCTTGAGAAGGGATATCTGATTTTTTTAGCTCTGCCTAAGCTCCAGCCTTTTCCTGTCACTTCCCTCCCGTCTGCCTCCAGCCAGGAATGAGGAACACTTCAAACAAGAGCAAGGAAATAAAGGAATGGTAGGAAAGGAAAGGGAAGAGTCAAATACTTCAGGATCTTTACTCCAGCCACACAGCCTTCAGTTTAATGCACAGTCCCACTGAATCCAGCAAGACTTTTTAGAACGCAATGATAAAGGATTAAACCCTGTACCCACTATCACATCAGCAGGACAGAAACCATCCCCTCAAAACTGAGATGTGACAGCAAAGGACCTTACACTCCAACCTCAAACTGCTGTGTGAACACTTCATCTCAATGTAGGCAGCTTTAAGTTAGATAATATTTAAGCTGAAAATACCAATAAAAGGCTCAACTCACTGATTACAGGTGCTTCATCCAGACACAGCAGCAGCTCTTTCTTCCTACTGACAACCTGCAGAACTAGGGTCTGGTCCTGATGAAAGAGTTCAGCCTGTACTGCATGCCTTGCAGTGATGTGCCTTAGTAAGTTGGATTTACCAGCTTACATCCTTCTCAGAAAAAGTAGTGGTTATATCTATTAAAAAGCAGGCTCAGAAAGCTCCCCTCTTCCCTTCTGAGGAAAAGCAAGATCTTGGCAGCTAAAAATAAATACAAATAGTCTAGGAAAAAGAGAAATTATAAAAGAACAGAAAGACGAGATAAATTTAGGTCTCTGAAGATCAAGAAAGGAATAGACATGCCAGGTACGGAGACTACCTCAAGAAGCAGCACCTGCGGGATGGAGACTATGGGTCTAGACAGTAGAACTTAGCCTGCAGCCCAGGTCTATTTAAGTAGATATTAAGGTGGCAAAGTCCCAAATCAGAATTTCTAGTTAACAAAGCAGAGCCACTTACCAGCTTCAGATCAAACATAAACAAGCATTTTTGCCAAATAGTAGGAAAAATGTACTGAAATAAAACAAGAACTACCTCCAAGTTTGGCTACAACTATGTAATAAAGTCAGACATGAGTCATTTTATTTCTGCTCTCAGAAGTTTTGCAGTCTTTTGGTTTGCCTGCTGTGGAAGGAAGGAACTCTTTTAATTTTAAGTTAATAACTTTCTCATATTTTAAATGCTATAGTCGGCTTGCACTGAAATTTATGGCTAATCTTATCTTTGCAATCTTGGCGAAGGTATCTTAAGTTTTGGAGATGCACTACTTCTAATAATTCCCTAAATTGTTGGTTTACTTTATGCAGAATTCAAACAGCTGAATTACTGTATTAAGGACACTTAGATGCAGTCTAGCACCAGGGTGCTCCAGTGCACTTCCACTGCACACAACCTCCACTGGAGGGCAAAGACAGGTGCCCACTCACCTCCTGGGTGGTAGCTACTCACGCAGCCCGTGCCCATCCCTGGCTTCTGATGCTCAGATTTGGTAGTTTATGTAGAGAGAAACTAAGTGCTGAAGAAATAATGAATAGGAATATTTAACATAGGAATTAGGAATACCTACCACGTACTGTTACAAATATGAAATTACCTTTTCTGTGATTCGGTCCCTGGAAAGTGAGGGACCTCATGCTCTCATGCTGCTGGCTACCTAAGGGCAGGATAATTTGCTTCTTCCCCACCCTGCACCCTGTTTAAAATCTCATTCAAGTACATATTATTGTTTTAAAAGTCTTTACCCCCTCTGAAATTCTACAGCCATCTCTATGTCTTTGGCTACAGACAATTATATGCAATGTATTTTAATTCATGAGGTATATCTAGAAAATAGAGGGGTTTATTATATTTACCTCCACACAGTTTACATTGTTTTCAGTCCTGGCACAGCTCTCCACTAACTGATTAGCAGGAAGCACAGGATGATGAAATAGTCAGTCATGACAGCCAGGTCCCATAGCTATAACAATACACCTTGTATCACGAGCCCCATCAGTGAGGGGAAATAAAGTTTGCTAACTGCAATAGTACTGTTTCCTTAGTCCAGCTGAAGAGCTGGGTCACCTGCTTCTTTTGTAAGGGTTCCAGGTTCAGCATTCAAGCATGGGTTACAATAGTTAACAGAGATACAAACCACAGTGGAAGAATGAAGAGAAAGAAAAGAGCATCCACGCGGAGACTTTACAGTAGCAGGTACAGTATTGCACATTTCAGATGAATAGCAGTAACCCCCTACAAGTGTAGAACATATGTAGGCATAAGCATAGTAATGCATACTTTGAGCTCCTATGTATCCACAAAAATGAATAAACAGCCCCAGTGGAAAGCCATAAGATTGCCACCTAGATAAGTTGCATAAATCTAGTATTTCAAATCTCTGAAAATAGACTTTGGCTGTTCGATTCAACCATAAATCAGGATCCCTGTTAATCTGGTTTTAGAGTGGCTTTCCTGTGCAGGTTTGAAAGTCTCAAAGGAATATAGTGTTCATTGATTTATATACTAGTCTTGCTGAAAAGTTGATTTACCATTGCTTTCTGCTAACAGTGAACTGCAGCTAGCTGGTTTCTCTGAATATGCAAAGCCTGTACTGTATATAAAGGTGGGAGAGATTGACAGTTTGCAGCTAAGTAAATCACACTGATCCCTGTGTTTGCCTTAAGATTTACAGTGCACACTGTAATTTAGGCCCAGATGCTGACCCACAAAATACAACCAAATAGGAAAGTGTTTTGTCACCTTTTCATACATTGGAACTCTTTCATTTAACCATTATTTCAAAGTCACTCCAGGTAACAAAATCCAGTTTGAAAAACATTACAAATGACACCTAAAAATGTTTTCTAACTTAATTTGACAACAATCTCAACCAGTATATTTTACCCTTAGGCTTTGAGTAGTTTCCTTCAGATTTCCAGCAATGCTTACTTATTTTAATGAGTCACTGTGAACAAGAGCCACACCAGTGAGCATAAGTTCCAGAGGATTTCTGACACCCAAAAAGATACTGGCTAACCACAGGCATCTTGACTCCAGTAAAAAAACAAAACAAAAAAACTCAAACTGTATTTATTTCATACATGTGATAAAATACAAACCTGCAAACAGCTAAAACTTTTTAACAGGTATTTCAGGTTAATACATCTTCAAGATCACATCTTCAAGCCAGCCCATTCACCGCTTTAGTATTTGTGAATCTAGACTCTGCCTACTGAGGTGACCCAGGTGTCACCACACTGCACATGTCAAGACAGCAGATTTTTTTTTTTTTGCTGATGTTTAATTTGGCAAACTTGACACATTCTTTATAGTGATTCTTCCTGCTTCTGGTAAAAATCGTTCACCTCATTGGCCAGCTGAATAATGAGGAAAGATTATCTCCTGTGTAAAAAATTATGCCGCCAGTGTCACAATACAAAGACAGCATAATTTATAACTACTTCTCTCCCTCCTCCTTTCATTTCGGCCTGGACACTAGTTCTTTTATATCAAATTTCAAGCCATTTTTCATTTTAGGAGCTAATCTGTTTGGTTACTGAAGTGGAACGACAGAACACACCTGTGATCAAAGGAGAAGGCAGATGGAAAAAAACATCTCCCAAGTTCATGTACATACTACATCCATTATCCTGACCTTGTAATACAGTGCTTCATATAGGTTTGGTCAATTATTAGACATTTTACAGTTATTTTCAGAACAAAGAAACTATTGAACAAGTCTGGTATGCATTTTGTTCTTTGTTAATCTAAACTGTCCCAAATAATGACATGCGAGAGGTAAAATGCCTCTTAATAAAAATTAAAAAATAAGTCTCTTCTCTATAAAGGAGCATGTTCACAGAGGTAAAACCCAAAAATTAGCATTCTTCAAGATGAGCAAGACACACCCCCTGCTACCCAAACCAACTGAGTTATCAGCACCCTCTTTAGAGTGAACAAATCCCAGATTCAAGACCTGCCTTAAACTCATTGAGGGTTTTCAAGACCCAGATTAGGCTAATTCAGGGTTTTCCCTGAGGAGCAGTTTTAAGTGTCTGTTTTGTTCCAATGGGAACAAAGAAAACCAAACTTTGAGTGTGGCAGGTTTTTCACAAAGATAGAACTTCTCTCACCCAGTCATTTTTAATTAACCTCACTTGCATCACGAGAGCATTGACACATGATGGGATTGCACAGCTTAAGAGACAAAGCTGAGGGCCAGAATCCCAGCCCTGTGACTGTCCCAGCACTGCAAGTAGTGACAAGACTGCTGGCATCACACTTTAATGAATGTTTCCTTAAAGCTCATGGATTTTTAAACCAATCTACTCAATCCTCTGTCTTCCCCAGGGAGCATGCTCATGCTGGGAAAGGGGGCAGAGGGGAATGGGGTAGGAGGAGGAATCATCCCTGAGTAGACTGTGAAGAACCTGGTTATCAGTTCATCTCTGGTACATGTTTCTGCTTCTGTCCTCTGTCTAATACCCAGGACATGTTCAATTTAACCTTTTACTGAATCAGAAAGAAGTAATAGATGATGAAGAAGAAAAAGCCAGCTCTATCTGCTCATTTGCTTCCTTCCTTCATTTGAAATAATGAATTATTTGTGATATCATCTTCCATTGTTATGGAGGCAACTACAGTTGAGCAGAGGGTTATGCAAATTCAGCAAATGGCAGAAGCTCAGTAAGTTCCTTCAAGAGAGACAAATGGGTGACCTGCTTATGTGGCCCACTACAGCAACCACAAAATGATAACAACAAAATCACAGAAAGAAAAATGAAGAAAAACCTCCATTTCGTCCCTCTCAATCCACCCCCATCAAACTATTTCCCATGGCTGAGTAAAGTAAAAATCACGCAGAAAGTAGAGAATTTAGAAAAGTGCCTCTAGATTAAAAACATTTGAATTTCAACATCGCTTTTCCGTCAGTTTCAACTAAACGCATTCAAAACAAGGTAACTGTCCAGAAGAAGCATAAAAGTGGAAAAATAATTTTCTAAACATTGATTTGCCTGGAAAAAATAACCTTGCATTGTTTCATAGGTAAAGGAACCATTTTCTCATCTCTTGTGATAAGCTTTTTCCGGAATGGTATGTGGGCCCTCATCTCTCTTCCTCCAAAGGATGAACAACAAAACACATCATTTTCTCTATTGGATTATAAAAAAAGTAGATGTTATAAATTCCAGAGACGTTCATTGCAAAATCCTTACACCATCTTTATAAGCAGAAAACATGATCTTCCAGATGCCATCCTATTCCAGTGGCATAAAATCCTGGCTACCAGCACAAAACTGGTGAATATTGCAAGACAAATAAATTGGCAGTCCCAATAGAAAACAACATGTATTTGCTCAAAGGCAATCTCTTCTCATTCTGGGAAATAGCTACCACTCAACAGCTAAGGAGAAGCTAGGCTGGTTGTATCAGCCTCCGATACGCTGTAGGAATATTTTCTCCAAAAAAAGCATGGAAAGCACTAACACAGAGCCATCAGACAGCTTCCAGAATTTAGAGACTGTTCTTTGCAATTGCAGAAGTGCCTGTAAACTGATAGCAGTTTATGTAAATGATACATTTGCGTATCTTGATAGCACATTGATCAAATCTCTGAAAAAATAAACAAATGAAGGCAGATTTTTATGTAGAAACATTCTTAACCAATTTCTATTATCACATGCCTTTCTTACATCTAGTTTTAGCTATAGTCTGAAAAAAATAGTATAACTAGTTACTTTTTCAATACCTCCACCTGTTCAAAGTTAGGAAGCTTAGTCAAAATGCTTGAGCAATTCTGATTGGCAGAAAGAACTGCTAAATACTCATCCCAAATTTTGCTGTGAAAAAAATTGGCTTGACAAAGTTAAATCAATCTCTTAGAGCTAAGCATGCATTTCAACAGTAGTAGATGTCTGGGTGTGAAAAGAAGAGGTGGAAACTGAGAAAGGGGAGAAGAGTACAGGCAGCATACCCCCTTCTCCTATGTGACATAAATCTATGAACTACAGATACTTTAATTAGAAATCCCAACAGCACAAAGATGATAAACAAAGGCCTATTCCAAAAGGTGCGATAGCCTCCTCACAGCAGGCCAGCACTCACCTTTGTTGAAAGTTTCCACCCAGCTTCATTCAGATTGGATTGAACTAGAACCCAGAGAAGGACCCCAAGGCACTTTATCACTCTCTAAAGGCTGGGTTTGGTTTTAACAAATAGGCATTTTCCAAGACTATGTTTTCACAAGGAAAATTCCCAAAAAGGTGTTCTTAGAAGGAAGCCAATTTCCAGAGCAGAGATCTAGATTAAATAATTTGAAGACATTTCCAAAGAAACATCTGTTTCTTCCACGTGAATTTCTAAGCCTTTCTTCAGCTACTCTGTGTTAATCTTCTACTGTTGTCTTGTTTAGTTGCTTGCCCCCCTTTTTTCTTTTTTTTTAAAGGAGCTAGGAAAATCTCTTTTCAACTACAAAAGGAGTGCAAAGGAACAGACTACTTAATGGCACAAAGAATGACTTTCTGATAGCAAAACAAAGATTACAGAAACTAAAATATACCCTCGGTTTGCTCATAGAGGGGCTGTACATGGAAGCACATGCGCATCACCTTGTGGCTTGTTTTGAGGACAGAAGGAGAAACATTCAAATTTCTAATGCTGGCACTGTTCATAAGCATTTAAACCCTACAGCACTACCTGTAAAGAGACTTGAGCTTGTTCTGCTTATACTCCCAAGCCTACAAGAAACCCACTGCTGTGGTTAGCAGGGCACCAAGCCCAAGCTAATAAAGTTCAGCTGAGAAGCAGGGCATATTAGTTTAGGCCTGGTGCCATGCTAGTTTGCTATATGGCTTCCAATCAGCTCAGAGCAAAGACAGAGCAAGCTTACATCTTCTTGTGAAAGATCATGTAGCCATTACTTTGGATAAATACAAAAACATAACATAGGAGCTCTAAGTCTTCAGGTTTGCAGATATATGGTAGTTAGAAATGTCTTTGACCCTGCAGGCAAACATATTAAGTTCTACCTCACTGGTGGGTTACACTCATTCCTGGTTGAACCCCTGGATCCAGCAGGTGCTTCACCCCATGGAAATATGTCCTGTTAGAAAACTACAAATGCTGCAGCCAGATAAGAATGTGGAGTTAAGAACAATACAAAAGATTTCAGAAATATATTTCACATAAATTATCTAACATTTCAGGCTGCTGAAAAAATTTGTAGAAACAAGAGAAATGAGTATAGTAAAGCTGCTAGTGCTGTCTCATGAGATCTTTGTTTGATATGTTAAGATGTGCTCATGCTCTCGAATGTTACATGTAATGTGGTGTTATGATATGCTCATGACATGTTTACAGCTGACTTCTGTAATGTGGTGGTTTAGGCAAGAGATCACTGCAGTGCAGACTGAACAGGAACTGAGAAAACACCTGTCAGCATTCATCCTTTGGAGGTTAATACCACTGCTCTGAAGTATTCAACTCTAGTTTGAAAGAATGATTAATATCCTGCCATATTATTCATAGGAGTAAAAGCTGTCTCCAGAGCGATCATGATGCTACACCACAATTTAAATCATTGTTGCTCTTCCAAAATCTTGTTAGGTTTCTGAAACTTTCTAAGATTGAAGCTTGCAAAGAACAGGACAGATAAAAGTTGGTATCAGTATCTAAATTATTATTGTCTGTCGTGGATAACATTCCTCTTTAGCAATCCAGCTTATGGCCTCTAGGAAATATAAGATCTTTCATCCTTTTGTTCCACAACAAAGTTAACAGCAAGGGATTAAAATGTCTCTAAATTACCATAACTGCTCACATTTCACTGCTGAGGAAAGAGGCTGCTTCATTCTTTACTGTGAGATCTGTATGATGGTATTTCTCACACCTCTCAACCATGGAAGAATAGCAAAGTAAAACTGCCAAGATTCACTGAATCTCTGAGGCAGTTGTCGAGTAGGCAGGTGTGCTGGTCTGAGTTGATGCATGTCAAACTGTCTATTGACATATATATGGCAGTCTGAGTGTTGTGAAGCTACCTCCATCAAGCAAGGTGCAGGCAAAAGAATATTTCTTTCTCAGTGATCTTACTTTGGATAACTACAACATTCAAATTTTCAGACTAATTCCCAATGTAGGTGCAAGGCATGGAAAGTATTTACAGAGAAGGGCACTGACTGTGTGACTACATCACCAAACTGGGATGCGGGAATTGGGCTCAGCCTTTTGTTCTGCCAAAAAATGCTGTGCAAGGGCAAATTCACTGAGCAACTCTTCTCCCCTCAGTAAAGCACTAAGCATAACCAGCCAAGTATTCCACATACCCAGAAGTGTTAGGATAAAAAAAAATATGTGCACACATGAGATGTTAGAAATTTATGTAATGATTTATTGTCATGGCATGGATATATGGCACAAGATTTAGAAACAATCTCAGAATTAATTCCTAAAGCCATTAACTGGCAAACTCTTCACACCTGCCAAGTCCAGACCCCAAAACTAATTCATGAGCTTTCAGTGACTTCCCTCACTCACTGGGGACTTACTTTAACCTTAGCATTGATTTCAGTGCCTGCATTAGTATGATTGATATCAATCCATCTGATTCTCACAAAAACCATGGTAAAGAAAGGGCTCAGATCTCTTATCTGGCATCATTCAAATGTAAACAATGAGATTTCTGTGGCATTTACACAGTCCCATAGATTGAAAGATTTTCATGGGATTTGAAAAACAAAGGCTTTGTTGATATTTTTTCAAGTTCACTATGGTAAAAGGGTGTTTGCTCCACCCAAAGCTGGAGTGACAGCAATGTGCTGGGCTTTGTTTGCATGCTTTCTTCCCATGCCCTCTACTTATCCAATAAAAACAGTTAGGCCTTACTTGGCTCTGGTCTCATATATACTCATTTTCACCAGGTACAGTCATACTATTCAAGACTTGTCTCACAGTGAAGTGAAATCAGAAATGGATTTCATCTCTATTTTTCATATCTAAGAGAAGGGTGGGGGAACGGGAGTGAGTTGAAAAACATCAAAAGCTCCAGATCAGGATCTAACCTGAAAATTAAGTCCATTTCTAAAAAGTAAAAAAAAACCAACAAAAAAACCCCTAACATTATCATTTCGTATTTCTTCTTTAAGTTCTGATTGTACTGGTATTCCTTGTGAAGAACAGCAGGGAAAAGAAAATATCTGTGAAATTTCTGTTTACATAATTTCACTTCAAAAAAGCTTGCGCCTTCCTTGCATCCATTTTTCTCACTTGCAAACTGTGAACTTGAAAATTTTGGTATAGAAAATGGGTAAAATAAAGTGCTTTGTTCTACATGGAGTCACATTTGTCCTGTATTAAAGTCTTGTTTGCTATAGAATGGATATCTTTATTAAAACAATAATATCCAAAAATATACAAAAATAAACAAAAATATCCAAAAAAAAATAGAGACCTTTTCTCCTTGGCAAACCTGTTTTCTGGCCCTTAGTATCCATTTACTCTCTTCTACTAATTATGATACAGACAATTGACTTTTCACTACCCTTTTTCTGTGCTAATATTTACAAGGAGCTAGAGGACTGATTTTACATACTGCAGATCTGAAAATTACTGTTGGACTTAACACAGTCATTTAAATGCCAAGTTTTTCTAAAGGCCTCACAAATGTCTTGGATTTGTAGTTCATTAAAAGTTTCATTCTTTGAAAGACTCTCTGAATAGTCCTGCCAGGGAAGTGGTGGTAAAATGGTTTTAGCACTTCTGTGAAAACTGTAGCAGAGATGATTAGAGATTATAATACACAGAACAAGACCTTGGAGAGTACATTAGATTTTAACAGCACTTGAAGGCTTAACTAGAAGCTGGGCAAGGAAAACCAAACACAAACCCCTCTCTCCTTTCCCTTTCCCGCTATAGACAGTTCTGACCTTTCACACACAAACAAAAAAATAATACAAGAATGAAAACATGTAGGTCCAGAGTGGCTGTTATGTTGCCTCAAAGCTTAAGTCAGCCTGGTTAACGTTGCCCGTATGACAGAATAATGACTTGAGGCTACAGAACTAGAAACCTCGTAAGGCTTTGCCATGACATATCCCAATCTTTTAAATCATTAAATGCTTCAGAATTGAGTATAGTATTCATGCAGAATTGTTTTTTAATCACAAACCTAAAATGTTATCTTCCTGAAGGTGATTGGGGCCCTGTCCTGGCATGCAGTGGAGACACAACTGTCAATGCCTTTTCAAGGAGCCATACAAAAGTTACGTATTCATGGGGAGAAAGGCAGAGAATTACTGCTAGGTCAGAAACAAGTTATAAAACAAAAGATAGTGTCAAGTAATGGATTCTTATGCAGCATTCATCAGCCAGAGCCCTGAAATGGTGCACTGCTTAATAAATATGTTCTAATATCAGTTAAAAAGTAGGAATAAACCAGCCAGCATTGACTGATGATTTGGTTATTTAGGGCTTTGTCCAGGCTGGAGCAAACTATAAGATGAAGAAAATCAGAAATACAATGGTAAAAACAAATGTAAGACAGAAAAAGCATCCTTCTGAAATTTAAAAAAACCAAAACAAACCAACAAACCAACAAAGAACCAAACCTGGTCATATTCCTGACAGGGTCCTGAGAACTGTTTCAGTTCAAGGAGAAAGAGTTTCAGACATGGCAAGGAGCTGGGAGAAAATCTCTTTTTCAATGGCAGCCAAGAGCAAAGGAAATATTTGGCTTCATAAGGAAGGAGAGGAATAACCTCCTCAGTGAGGGCATTGCAGAGTAGAAGCAGGATTAGCTGAGAGGCAGAGCTTCTCCTGTCAAGCAAGTTTGTAAAGCCTGGAATCACCAACATTATAGAAGTGATGTGTAGTGTGGGATTTGATGGAAATATATAAAACGTGGCATATAGTGAGAAGACTGGATGGGACCTTTCTTCATTCTGTCCTGGCCTCTGCAGTCAGTGCAATAAACCACAACTAAATATTCAAAACAACTAAACACAGTGCTTCTCTGTAAAGCATGGGATTAAAATGAAGAGCCCCTGTCCCAGAAGCTGGAGAGGCTGAGGTATAATCAGGATTCAAATAATGAGAAATGGATATGGAAAATATACAAAGTTATCATCATTGACAGCAATACTTTTGGAAGAGATGGTATACCCTACACTTTAGAGTACAAACCAATTGTTAGATACTGCAATTAAAACTATGTGCAGGCAAGACCAGACTAGCTGCATGCTGCAAAGTTCATGAACCTCCTTCAGGATCCAGCTGGTAAGTCTACAAATGCAAAGCTTGAAAAAGCAAAGTGCGCTGAAGCTGTATTCTCATTGCAGCAGGGGGTATAGGAAGATCCTGTGAAACAAAATGAATTAAAAAAAGCCAAACAAACAAAAAAGTAACTCGAATTCCCACAGCCCTGCTTGAGCTGTTTTTCTGATCTGTTACCTTTTCACTTTTCCCCAGTGCTCTGAGATGCATTATTTAAAATTTCAGATTAATTTCCTTTTTAATCTAGATTTATCAGGCTCTTCAAAGTCAGTTACAGTGACACCTTTTCAAAATTACTTACTTAAAAAAGTGCCTGTGTTTTTTACTATGCATGTGAAGATTTGTAAGAATAAATTATTGCCTGTGCTTTAAAAAGTGGCCCATAAATACATATGGCAAAAAGCATTTTTGTGTGCTTGTGAAATAAACCGAGAGAAAATCACTTCTTTTAAGAAATCACCTTTAGACAGTTTAGCAAAGGCTACATTCTGTGCCCAGATTCTTTAGAAACCATTTATCCAAGCAATAGTTCAAGATAATTATCCAAACACATGCTTACAAAGGAAGGCAAGATTTCTAAGAGATAGTATCTTTCAAGTCCATATAGCTGGAGAAAGCAAACAAGCTTTCAGGCATACAAGCCTTACTCCAGCTAACTTTTTTTCTCAGCTTCATACATTGGTATAATAAAATAAACCACTTATATCCCAAAACTATTGTAGCTGTAACACTGATATACTTATAAAGCTGAAGACTGAAAAGACACACTGCATATGAATGTGAGACGAAAGGTGAAAACTGGTTTAGCACAGTAGTAAACAAAAAACCCCAAAGCTTTACCAGCAGATATTTCTGCAAAAACCATGTGTTGAAGTTCTACCTTTAAGATCTTCCTGGTGAGACTGAAAAGCTGACAGGGGTTTTTGGTTTTATGTCAGGTTTTGACTGTTGATGTTAATAGGAATGTCCTGTTCAAAGAACTTCAATGCCAGGAAAAAAAAAAAAGAAGACAGTCACAGGGGTGACTGGATGTTGTAGATTCCTCACAGTTATAAATGAAATACCAGAAAACACATCTGGGAGCCACATTGCTGAAGGCTGAACAAAATAAACCTAACCATCTGAGGGCCAAGGCAGCACTGCGACTGAAAGCAGATAGAGCCCTGTGTATGCAGACCAGAAATATTAAGCATCATGTCTACCTCCAGCATCTGCAGTTGAGACATTCCCACTTTGCCAAAACTTTTTTCAATATAAATGCATCAGACCTTGTTTACTTCTCCCAGACATGCAATGAAGGGAGACAGCAAGAAGCTGGGGAAAATTGCAGGTTTGCTTCTCAGTATTTTCCTTCACCTTTCCTGACTTAATGCTGAAATAGCAGCACTACTTGGGTGCAAGTGCCAACCTCGCTTTTCCTGTCGGAGGAAATAATTACAGGTAACAGGAGCTGCTCAATAGAAGCCTTTAAACTGTTGGAAAAGTATGCAATACATGGAGCATATTTGGGGACACGCATGGAAACTACACAATTCCTACATTTGGGGAATCAGGTACATTTGAACTGCTTGGAGGTGTCACCCAAGAGTTTCCTCCTCCAGTTGCCCTGTGGATCTCAACAAAGCTGCTGCTGACTGTGATGAGTACCCACATATGTGTAACCAATGTTAGCGACAGAAGAAATCATCCCTCATTTGTTCTTGGAAAGTGTCTTACCCAGGTAAGTGTTTTCCACTATGCTGGATTCTTATTCATAATTTCTTTTAAAGGTCCTTCAAGACTTAAATCTCCATGTTACCATTTTCACATGTGAACACAAGCAGGAGAGGAATAAACTGAAAGTTAGTCCCACGTAGCTTCTGCTTGACTGCAGCATTTGCACAGGCACCCTTCGCAGTCCTCTGTTAGCCTCACCCAGCTATGCCTGCTTGAGACACTTCCAAGGTCACACAAAGAACTGCAGCCCCATAACCTGCTCTATATCAACAGACCTCCCAGGCCAGGGGGTGGCTGCCTGCAGTGCCACAGGAAGGACACAGCTGCTCAGGGAAGCAGCTTTTGCTGGTATTACTGCTGTTCCAAAAGGGCAGCCACCATTCCAATCCCCATCTGCAAGAAGAGCCCTCCCAGTGCTCCAGGTCTCACTGGGACAAGATGGTTGCTCTTCCTGTGGTCACAGTATGCCATGTCTTCCTTGGGCTTTCCGAGGAAGTCTCCAGACATGGGGCCAGAGCTTGCTTTGTACTATTCTATGCAGGCTTGGTCTGGAAACTGCCTGTCTACCTCGGCACACGCAGCACCTCCAGTGCAGTGGCATTCGTTGTCAACTGGTTTTAACAATAAGCTGCCACTTATTGAGCTACTGTGAGCTTTAAATCAAGCCAGGTTTCCCAACACGAAACAGACACAGCCAAACTTTGGAGTGAAGCCCAAATATACCTACAATTACTAATAGCAGAGAACACAGAGTGGATCATAGAATCATAGAATAGTTAGGGTTAAGATCATTTAGTTTCAACCCCCCTGCCATGAGCAGGGATGGAGAAAACAACTGAATAGAGAGGTGCCACCAAGTACCAAAATAATTTTGGCAGTGGCTATTTTGTCTGTAGAGCAAGTTGCTGGTTTTGTTTTGCTGGGTTTTTTTCCTTTTTGAAACAGTTACTTGCAGAAGCAATAGCTCTGTAAAACATGGCCTCTCATTTTGTTATGCAGCCCTCCAGAACAATGAGGGCCCACAAGCTACGGCACTGAAAATAATAAATAGCTTTAATTAAAAAAATATTGTGCTTTTATTTATTTATTTATTTATTTATTTATTTTAAAAGAAGCAAATTGCCACTCCCAGGATACTTCAGTCAGCTCTGCAGAAATTTAGACATGTTAGAAGCCATGAGAAAACCAAAGAAAATGTTAAGTAGCTGAAGGGGGGGTTCAGCTGGGGAAAAGAAATAAAAGGAGTAATTGCTCTGTGTGCAGCTTAGCTGAGCAATGACTGAGGGGACATATGTTAACTGCCTACAAGCATCTGTTAGAAATAAACCACTAGCAGAAGAATAACAAGGTAGGATAGTAAAAGAGAAACAACTATAAACAATGACAACACTAAGAAAGGCAAAATTTAGACTAAACATCAAACATTTTTTATCATAACAGGTCCCAGGAAGTGGGATATTCCCAGGGACCCAAGTAGAAATACTTTTGTGTATTACACACAGTTTTATCCCCCCAGTTTAAAGTTAGTCAGCATGGAGGACACAATCTTGCACTGCTAATCTCATAAACAGAGAAGGTTTCTCTCCGTAAGCACCATCTTCCAGATAAAGGGCCTGCTGATTACAGGGAATACCATTAATTGCAGAAATCACTTCTCGGTATTATGTATTGCTTATGTAAGATAAAAACAAAAACAAGCAAGGGGGGGGGGAAGAAAGAAAACCAGACCAAGTGCTCTGTTCATCAAAATGCTAAAGCTGAAGTAATTTGTACATTTTAAGCACCCTTTCTTAGGGTTGGGGGTTTGGGGTTATTTTTGAACAAAATTAAAAACACAGCCCATTGTACCCCAAATCCCAAGATATTTTAGAAAAGCGTTGACCTGTCTGAAACTGTTTCAGTGTCTCAGTACTCTTGAGCTGGTATCTCTTCTGCAATTGGTTAAGTAAAAACCAGGTGTGTATTCTCTAGGGTCGTCTCAGTAGATGTATATTCAGGAATGACAATTTCTGGATAATATTCAAACATTCCTCTGGATCCGTGTCATCTTGGCAAACGGCTATAGATGCACATACTGACCTGTATCTCTTCATCTGTTCTGTGTTTTGCTCAGCCCTGTAACTGCAGCCAGTATATGGATTTCATCACATAGAGGTGCCAAGTCTCTGCAGAATTAGAAAAGAGGAAAAGTGTGTGACTCATCCTGAAGAAGACCAGATGTAATGTTCCCATTACCTGTAACAGTGAACACATTACCATTTCCAAACCGTCTTGGGTTGCACTGACAGCTTCACAGCTTTTCATTATCACGTGAAAAAATTTCTCCCAAAAAGGGAGAAGCAGCTTCATCAGGTTTCAGCTTGAGCCCACCTTTTGAATTTACTCTTCAACATCTGCAGTCCTAAAGGGAATCTTCATGACTTTGTGAAGCTTAATCAAAATGCTAAAAAATAAACCCATTTTCTAAGCATCAAAGGAGTGTTAGAACATGCTGCCTAGCTCCTCACAGCACACAGAGACACAGAAAAGTAAACCAAGCCTCTCTCCAGAGGTTACTGCTTTATGTTCAGCGTAGGCTTAGGCCAAGGAATAGGGTTAACTGTTCAAGTTGACTACTAAAGCAGGTTATATGGCTCTCTGTCTTTATAAAACTCATTCCTCTTTCTCTGCAGCACCACAGAAGCTTCCCATACTCCCTCTGATGTACCCAATTTGGTATAATTTACTGATGACAGTACTTAGAAACATTTAAGCAATCCCTTGCATGCCACCATCTTTTATGTAAGCTTACATTTTCCCTTTTCCTTGGCTTGAAAATATAAAACATAAGATACCATCCTTCAGTAGTTGTAGACAAACCATCTGCTCCCCAAAACACAGCAGCTGAATGCTTCAGTCATTTAAGAACTGATGACAGTTTATACATGACTTCCTTCAAAATAAATACCTACAAGGACAAAAAAAAAAAAGTGTCTATCCAGTTATAAACACACATTTGATACATGATCTAATGCCCCATAAAGTTGACTTCAGTGACTTACTCAAGGGAAAAAAATGAAAATGAAGGCCTAAAATAGGTAGTGCAGAAACCCTTTAATCTGTAAGAAATGAAGCCTAAATACATTCAAAGCCTTCCACCAGTATTTACGGAGTTACTGTGTGATCTGTTCCACAGGCTGAAATCACAGAGTCAAGGTATGTGAGCTGGTAAGCATTAAATATTATTTTGCCTGGAATACTGTTTCTTTTGGTACCATTACATATTTGCACTAAACCAAAGATATCAATTTCCTATGAGTTTGTGGGTACACTTGAAAGTGACCTTGTCTGGCAAAAAGCAAATCTCCACTTTGTTTATATTCATGTTTAACCACTGCTGAGTCCAGGACCACCAGCTTATCCCTAGGCTGAGATCACAGAAATATTGCAGCTCACATCAAAGCTGACCAGAGGCTTGAAACAAACACAATGACCTCATGTACGAGAGGGTCTGAGTTCAACATTCATATGATGCCTTTATATAGAAACCCAGCCCATCTGAGCTGGGATTTCAGCATCCCACCTCGCTGCTGCTTACCACAGTACAACACAAAAAAAAACAACCTAAATCATATATAATGTCTACTAACAACAACAGGCAGGAGTAGAATCATGGAATCGTTTAGGTTGGAAAAGACCTTTAGGATCATTGAGTCTGAAATCATATAGTTTGTACCCTATCATTTCCCAAGCTACATTGAAAAATTTCTGAGCTTAAACCACATGTATCACCTAGAGAAAAGGTCTGTTTGCAGAATGAATAAACTAGAGATAAGAAAAACACATGCATTTTTCTCAACTTTCTTATTTTGTGGCTATTTGTAATATGTGATTCCAGGGAACAGTCCAAGTGCTCTGCCAATTTCATTTTGGGGCTGAAAGATATTGGATAGTGTCTGAGAGGGGTGTGAGCTCCTTCAAGCTTACATTAGCAGCAGCAGTTGCGTCAAGGGAGCTGGTAGGAGGACAGAGAGCAGGAATTGCCAGGTAAACCCCTGTTGCTAGTGAGCAAAAATAGTTTATGTGTCAAGGCTGTCCCCAGGGAGATATTTGGACGACAGAAAAGTATTCTGTTGTGGCTCTGGACAAAGGGGATTTCTGTTCTTCTGAAACCTCTGGTATGTTCTGGTAGAGGAATTTCAAGTCCACCCCAACAATATTTCAGCATTTCTTCCACTCTAATTAAAAGAGAAACAAAAATGAGAGAAGAAAGCAGTTCAGAAGCATACTCAAACTAAAAATAATTTTTAAAGAAAATAATGATGGAACTTTTTCAAAGTTTGGAATAAATTATCTTAAGTACGCATTTCTGTAAAAATCAGTGTTCCAGGATGTTCTGAAACAATGGTTAAAGCAATCATTCATGTACTACCTACAGGCAACCTAGGGGCACTGTTTAACATGGTGTCCCAAACTTCCATTTATTAATACCTTCATTTTCTCTTTTTTTTTTCAAACATATTTTCCAGATGTTACTCATCCAAGAAAACATTTCCTATGACAGATAATTGATTTCAGATTAAAAAACAAACAGAAACCTCAATAGCAATTGACATATCCACTGAAAAATTAGCCTTTGTACTGCTCTGGAAGAAGAATGTGAAACTCTGAAATGGGAAGATTTGAAATAACCTGTGCCTGAATGCCCTGACATTTACTATGCTCATGAAAACCTGCTTAAGCTTAGCTAAGTTAACTGCTCTGGGAAAGGAAGGGCTGGGAGCAAATGGAAGTCCACAAGGTTTTCCTAGGTGTCACCCGGGTGCCACTGTTGCAAACCCCTGCAACAAGATTTGATAGGTGTACATCATGATTTTTAAAAAAGGGGGGGGAATAAATCAACCAAACCAGCAAAACCACCATCCTCCTGAAGTGCATATGAACAATGCCTACTGTTAAAGGACACAGGGCTGTAACTTCAAACCCTCAATAGCAAGGATATGGAAGAGCTTGATGGCCAGGAAGGACTTACACTGCAGGGTGATCCAAAGAGTGGCATGTCTGCCCCATGGACTTGACTGCATTTGCTTGGAAGCATGAAGACACAGTCAAGGAGTCTAGGGCTGCAGACAAGTTATTTAAAGCAAACTTTGAAAACCCTGATTTCAAGGGTACCTAAGCACTTGCAGATGTTGACGTATGTTCACTGACATCATGAGTTATCAGACACTTCATCCAGCGAGGTGTTTTGGAAAATCCAAGCAGAAACCGAAGTACCTTTGAAAATCATGTCTGCATGGGGACCATATTACTTTTGTATTAATAATATCGTGACCAGTTTATTAAGAAAAGCAACTTTAACTGCTTTCGTTCAACTGGACAAAACCAATAATAAATGAAAAGGGTAATTTAGGTTAAAATATATATTTTTTTTCTTATTTAGTCAGTATATTGAAGGTCATTTTACTGACAAATAAAATGTCTCTTAGGCACTTTCTGTAAATTTTCAGTCAAGCTTCAGTTTCCATCCAAAGCAAATTAGCTGGAACACATATCTCTTTACAGAGAGCAATATAAAACATACAAAGCAATAAAAATTAAAATGTAAATCTTTTAATTATATCTGGACTTCTTATTCAGGTCAGAGTTCAGTGAAAAAAACCTACTCTGGGCCATCCTAGGAACTAAACCACTAAGTACCCTAGAAAAGGTTCCCAATAATCTTAGAGGTATTTCCTAGCTTTAAATTTTTTTTTATTAACCCTATTGGCATTCCTTTATGATAACAGAACAAGTGAAAATAAATTGTTTTCTGAAGAAACTTTTCTATGCTAGCATTTTTCCAGAAACCCTGGCAGAAGAAATCTGGATTACTTTAATTTGAACACCAATTATTATAAACCTTCCTAGCCCAGTCATAACTGTGACTGTAAAAAGTCTTTCTATAGGTAAAATCAGGCCACAGAATACATTTTCTTCTGCACCTAGACAAGAAAAGAATCTAATCTCACTTTGGAGACTTGAAGTGGGGGAAAAAGGTGTATTTGTTCTTCCTCTACTAGCCTCTAACACACTAGAAAGGTCCACAACTGTCCTGGAGATTTGGAGCAACGGCATCTTTTAGAACAGAGGAGGTAGTGTTTTCTCCACATAGCACTTGCAAGAAGCCAAGAGCATCCACATTACCGGACTACGCTTTCTTAAAGTTTGAGCCGAAACTGCTGGTAGTCACTCCACTGTCTTCAGTGGACTTTGAAGGAGTCACTAAGTGAATAATGGATCCATTCAAGTAAAATTCTTTACGGTATCCTTTTTTTTTTTTACCTCCCTACTAGTACAAGTGATCACCTATAGATGATTCAACCAGAAGTTGAGAAGTTGAGCTCTGGAAACTTATCAGTCCTGTTTTTTCAGCTACAAGATGAAATGTTCCTGCAATAGATGTTGCCTGGAGGAGTTCTATACTCATGGCTCCACCAAATATACCCCTAATTTCTATGATTGCTATCAACTTCATTAGAGACCTCCAAATGGAGATCTCTTAAACAAGAATGGCCCTTCCATCAGCCCCTACTTCAGAGCAAAAGGAATTATGAATCCAATAGAGAGATGGTTCTATATAAATCTGATTTTACCTCATCAGGCATCTAATCCCTAAGTGCAAGTAGGCTGACAACACAGGCTCTTCTCTCCTGTGGCAGGGATTTGAGCTGACAGCCCCATCACAGAAGATTTCTGGTCATTGTAACACTTCTTGTTTCTATGTAAAGAAGCCTCATTGCTAATGAAAACTACTCTTTTTTTGGTTTTTTGGTGCCGTTTTCAATTATAAGAAGATTTGTGAAGGGTTTTTGGAAATGTTGTGCTGATTCCTCGCCTCCCTACTACCTCCCGCATTCGTCTTTTTATTTTGTCTTTCATCTCCTTTCTGATGCCCCACATCCCATCATGCCGCACTGCACTGGTTAAATAAACCCCTAAATCTAGCTTTTGTCTAGTACTAATCCTTTTATTTCCTAAATCTTATTTAATCCGAAGGGCTTCCTTTCATCTCTTTAACTGTCAGTTGGGTCACCACTGTTTCCTATCAACAGCTCCTGAAAATCCTGTATGGAGTTAAAAAGCTTTCAAGTGTTTCTATGATTCTCATTAGAGCTTGCTCTCCCTGACACCTGCTAAAAGACCATATTGCTGCTGTTCATGCCCTCCTGCCTTCCCCCACCCCCAGGCAGCTCACACTTCACACAAGCAAGAATCACGTTAGAAAGGGTTTCCCACTTTTTTTTTGGAGAACTCCCTGTCCTAGTTCCAGCTCAGGCATTAGCAAGGCTTGGTTAAATATCTGTTCTTTAATATAGTTCAGATAAAGGGAAAAGGTTTAGGTAGGGGAAGTTGGGGAGGGGATCATGAGAGATGCTTTCCTGGTGCCACAGGGAAGGGGGTATCAGTTGATTTTTCGTGCATTAAATTACTGCCCATAGAAAAAGGTGTCTGCATTTCCTCCTTGCACTCCTGCTTCTCCTCTTGATCCCTCACTGGCCAGTGGAGCAAAACTGGATCAATGGGGTAAGGGGAAAAGCAACTTTCAAAAGTCGCTCCCTGGAAGGAGCACCCATTTGCTAACACCCAGCAGGCATCTGTGGCAACGTTCTGTCTTCCCACCACAAGGTATTTCAGAGTCAGTCCTTCCGACAGGTGAAACGCTGAGCAGAAGTTGCAGTGAGAGGGCACCTCAGTTCTCACACTGCTGACTTGCAGACCATGTGTCCAGCTCTCTGCTCCCAGCCCTTGTTGGCCCAGAGCTCTTGGCCTACGTGTTGGCCTCATGCTCTGCCCTATTCTGCAGCTCACAGAGAGAAGGTACCAATGCCCTACATGTCTCCTGCTCCTTGCCCATGCCCATGGCACAGGTGGCAGTAGCAAAAGACAAAGTCCAGAGCTGGCAAGCATAGAAATAACAACCCCTCCAAAGGGAGGCACAGCTGTTGTTGCCATACCATGGTGGGAGGAGAGTGCTTATCAAGCCACACAGCCTTCCTCCAGGTACCCATCCACATCCCTTTCAATGATTTTAAAGAGGCCAGAGATGAACCGTCACTTTTGCATCCTCCTGGACAAATAGTTGAGAACATCAAATGTCATTTAGCAGCCCAGATTTAAAATAAAGCATGTCACGTTTATTCCCATTTTTTCCCCATCAGGCAGTGGTAAGTGTGAATATGATTACCCGAATGACACTGGGATCTGTATACTTACCAAGTGATGAGCACCCTGATTTCTTACTGACAGACTCCATATACAGAGAAAAGGACCATTCAGAGTCACCATTCAGAAGCAACCTGGCTCACAGCTGTCAGGCACAGAAGATCAAGCACCAGCAGCCCTCCTCTAACAACCCCAAATGACTGTGTCAGAAGACAGGATAAAGCCAGTGTCACTGTGCAACTCCCCACTCTCCCCAGACACCTCCCCAGCTTGTTAACTGTCTTCTCCAAGTTTATTCACACACTGAAAGCTAAGCATTTATACCAGTTGGACAACATCCATATCTTCAGACAAATGAGGTTTCCGGATGAAGCACAAAGGAGAAGGGGATACTGGCAGCGACATTGCAGCCAAGCCACTCTCTCCCCCGCCATGCAGGTCGTCCCTCCCTCACCCTGCAGCTCCGCTCTGCAGCCCTGGCAGCTTCTGCTCCTGCAGAGCCCCACTGTTCGGGATGGCACCCTTACTCTCGCTGGGCTGAAGCAGCCAGGACAGTCCCCTGAAACATGGCTCGTACAGTTGTCTTAAACTCCAATGGTAAAATTAGCGCTCAGAAGGTGAAAGCTAAAATCTCCATCTCACTTCTCTTTTGCATGGTGTACTTCCAGCTTTGTCTCTGGATCCTCCCTCATCTTCCCCCCAGCCCCCAAATACTGTGTCCTAAAGCCTACTAAGAAAGTCAGGCATGGGATTTCATGCTGAATGCTACCACATGGACCCACTGTACGTCACCAGTTAAACTGGCTAGATGGCTGCTGCAGTCCACAGCTGCTCCAGTTTACACTCAGAAGCAAGTTGTTATTTGCTTCCTTTTGCACAACACAAGCCTTATCTGTCTGCGGGCAAGCAGAAGCACGTCTGCATCCTTTGCACTACCATACTCATGCCTCAGACAGGGTGGGCCAAGCAAGTTTAGTCAAACTGCAGAGGCTTTTATTTATGCTGAAATATTGTCTAAGAAGGCAATAGCAGGATGAATGGTACTGTGACATGGGAACACAGTGATTGTAAATTTATCCTCATTCATCTCTTTATATAAGTCTTATATAAGATATTCTAATGCTTTTAATTAGATTTTGCTCAGTGTGAGTTCATTGTTTACTCATGTAATAATACTTTAACACAGTTAACAAAAAGCTACAAAATTTAGAGCTAGATTTTTAAAAAATATTTTAAAACCACAAACGTCTTGAACTGAAGGTTGAACAACCTGCCTCGTGATCCAGAATCCAACCTTTCCTCCAAACTGGGTACTAAATACTCCTAACCAGAGGTTCATCTACCACACTTGCAATTCCTTGTTCCAGTATGGATGTAATAACAGGACCCAACCCAGCCAACCTTCCCAGAGACACTTTTCTGGCAGTGTTCCAGGAATTGCAGTACGCCAGGGATGGCCACAATAATCTTTAGGGACAGGAGCATCCTTCTTTGGTCGACAAGATATGAGCTGTATAGATGTGAACAGTGCTTTGCCACTTGCCCTCCATGCCAGGCACCTGGCTGGGTGAACAGGGCCTGGCTGTTACATTTACTTAGTACTGACAGAAGCCATAAAGCTGAGCAAGAAGTTTCAGATCTCACCAGCCATTTATAATGCCACTTCATCATCCACCAAAGGGCACATGATTTCGTCTACCAAATAAAACAGTTATGAGAGTTCACTCAGAAGCTTTAAATGGAAGATGCTGTTTAAGAACAGCTGACAGAAGCCATAAAGCTGAGCAAGAAGTTTCAGATCTCACCAGCCATTTATAATGCCACTTCATCATCCACCAAAGGGCACATGATTTCGTCTACCAAATAAAACAGTTATGAGAGTTCACTCAGAAGCTTTAAATGGAAGATGCTGTTTAAGAACAGACAAAAACAAAAGCTTCAGCACGTCAGTAGGTTACTTAGGAACTAGGCACTTGCTTCATATATTTAGAAACCCTTCTGAGCAGAAAGGGATGTGCACATGGACTGTGACGCTTTCCTGATGGGAATATAAATATCTGAAAAGAAAATGACCACAAAAAACAGGTCAGGGAAAATAAGAAAACTAAAACATCTAACACTGGTTAAACTAAACAAGTTTGAAATAGTAACACCCCCTCAAAAAGAAACCCACCCAAAACAAAACCCCACAACTCACAACATTAATACTTTCAAAGGAAATTCACGCAGATTTCAAGACAGAGCATGTTTCATCCAGCAGCAAAGGTCCTGCACCCCTCGAGTCAGTACATGGTAATGAAAACTCTATTTTCCTGTGAGGCAACAGCCAAAGGAGGAAGCACCCAATGCATCCAAAATCTCAAATTAATTAAAAATATATATATTTTAAGAAAGAAAGAAAGAAAGAAAGAAAGAAAGAAAGAAAGAAAGAAAGTTTAAAATCAAACTGCCACTTTATAGGCATGCAATGTAAAGAACCTAGGGTGAGTGTAATTTGAGTGAGGCAGTTAAAGCTGGAGAGTAAACAGTCCTGCTGCCCTCTGAGCCTGAACAAGGAGATCTGTGGAAATACTACTGTGAAAGAAACACCATAACTAATTTGTGGGGTTATGGAGGTGCTTGTTGCTACGAGATGGTCTTGGGCTAAAAAGAAGTAGCACCTGCACATACTTTGCAGCTGACAGAACATTGGGAACCATAGATAAATATAAAGGAAATTCGTAACTATCTCATCTCCAAACTTGCCACTTCAACATGAAGTTACATGAAAGAATAAAACTGTGTTAATACTGGGAATGTGAGTGTGCTCCAACTTTCTAAAGGCCCATCACTTCCAGCAATGAGAGACAGCAGTGTAGTCTATCAGTTCTTCAAAGTTACCTGGGCACCAGTTTTAAGGCAAGAGATCTCCTATGGTACATACTCCTAGGCAGCATTAAGCAATACCCACCTCACATGCACACAAAACTTTCCAATATACCAGCAAAGTTCCTCACTCAGAGAAGCAGCAGTGCATTTGCCAATACTTCACAAGATGCAAAGAGAGTAGAAGAGTTAGCTGTAGGAGGTGTAACTGGCAGACCATCAATTGTGACCCTGGTATTTTTAATGGGGGTTGTGGCAATATTTAAGAAAACACGGAGGAAGAAAACATTGGACATAAAGCTCATAATCTGCCTAAAAAATTCTGACATATCATGTAATCGCCCATATGCTTAGGCAAGGTTTCTGTTTCAGGTTTGCTACTTCTGCCATGGCCTTGGTTCAGAAAACACACAGGCACAGGCAACACCTAGGCATATTCCAAAAACACTGGCAAGTTGGAGAGAAATGTAATAGCAAATCCCCCAAATCCTCATTTTTCATCTGGCTTCACTTTAGAGCCTTTCATATCCTGAGATCATCCTTCTCCAGGAATTACACAACTTGCCCTTTACCAGAGCAGTTCAAAAAATAGTAAATGTGTTTCATAACAGAAAGCTGGAAGGGAAGCAAAATAATTGCAGTTGGGTTTTGAATTTCTTTTTCTTTTTTGATGAAAAATTCAAAATTATTTTTCCAACTCTTTTTTTCTAAATTATGAGGAAAAACACTTCATGTTTTACGATAACTCCACCTTCAGGTCATCAACATGACACGAGGATAAATCATGACCGGGTAAGTAGGACAGGCAAACACCTTATCTGGAATATATCCAGCCTGAATTAGGAGGAATGAGTAAGTTTGCTGAGACAAAAGGGAAACTAATGTAAATTTTCACCAAGTTGTTCAGAAAAATAGAAATTTACATGTTTATGATGATTTTGCCACCTTATTTTGCCTATGTTAAGGTCTCCCTCCTGACAGAACATGTTTGCCCAGTTTCTCATCACACTTGGCAGGCCCAGGACAGTCACAGAGCCCACATGGGTTGTGGTAAAGACCTTTTTTTAGCTTCTTGCCTTCCTCAATACCACACATCCCATGTGCTGAAATAAGACTGTAGGTACTTGTTCACTCTGTAGAGCAAGAGTTTAGCACCTGAGAAAGCATCTAAAATTTTGGATTTCCGTAAAAGAAACAGTCACTGTCAATGGCTTGGGCGCACTTGTGTTAATCCAGTATTTATGCAGCTTGCCAGGTTTGCAGTCCCGGAGCATGAACTTTCTCTCTATCTAAAACAATAACAAGAGCAACAGAGACGCCAAACTGTAGCCTCCCAGTGATGCAGGGAGTATGCAGTCTTCAGAATGCCCATCCCCATCCTCAACATCACCAGCTACCAGGTCTGACTCCAGCGGTTTGAACAGTCCTGCAGTTGGGCTTCATGCTGTCTGGGGTGGCTCTGCTCACCCTGCCAAGAATGTGACCATTTTAAACTACTTGTGGTAATGCAGTTTTAGGGATGAAGAGCTTCTTGTAAGCATCCTGTCAGACTCACTTCACACGCACTGTTAAAGCTGTCTGAAATAAAACAGAGTGCAGCAGTGATTGTAGATTATAAGATACATAGTAGAAAGAAAAGTATGACCCTAACTGCTATATATATGGATTACAGTGCAGACAAGTGCATCTCACTTCAGTGGCTGAACGGTTTTATATTAAACTTTTCGGAAGACTGCCAGCACCGTACGCAGGTAACAGTTCAAAATGCACAAGAGTTTATAGGCTGCGGTAATATATTGTGGCACTTTGTGGTAAACATAACCTTTACTAAACACCAGCTGGGAAAGCTCTCCATTATAAATGCAACTTCTTTTGTCGAGTTCATAATTATTATTGCTGCCATATTCATCATCAAATTATATGTATATATTCAGCTAAGGAAACGCTGAGTAAGGTCATCAACTTGCTGCAGTTAAAAAAGAAGAAAAGAGGGAAGGGCAAATAATATCACAGAAAGGATTAAAAAATCAGCCTTGTCAGAGAAAATTGAATTCTTCCCACCACTCACACTGCCAACCAAGTGCTTGTGGTTATCTCTTTCTGTCCCGTGTGCCATCCTGGATGCAGGGGACAACCACATCGCTGGTGAGTTGTCTGGGCAGCTGACATCAAAGCAGCCTCATGGAGAGCTGCAGCATTTGCCGGGGAGTACAGGACCGTTTCACAGCTCCCTGCGAACAGGCTGAATCGCAGCACTGTCTGCTTTGATCAGGCGTCTCTCCCAAAGCATCTGGATGGAGCCTCAAACAAGAGATGCTCAGAAAAGGAGCTGGCTGCTTGCCCTGCTGCAGCTGAAGAATTTGAGTAGGGTGGAGGGGACGGGGGGGAGGGAGCGTGGTATTTCCAGTGAAGGAAGAGATGCAGCCAAAAGATATCCCAGATTTGAAGGAGCTTTATCATCATACAGAATCAACATGTTTAGTTGCAAAGGGAGGTGGGAGGAGGCTGGGATTGACTGGGGTTTGAAAGATCTTACTCCATCTCCAGATCTAGTGGCTAAATCAGGCCAAATCTAGGTATAATTTCTCCTTTTGTGCTGTGATAAGTCACAGAATTTAGGATAACAGAGTCAAACCCAAATCAGACCCAGTTCTCCACCAGGGTTTTTCACACTGCACAGTCATTCACAGGGGCAGAAGGTGCACAGACAGCATGCAGAGAGTGCCTCCAATATTCCTGTCAGCATTTTAAATCCAGTCTACACAGGTGCAAGCAACACAAGGCAAAAACCAGTTAAGAACCATTTCCAATATCACAGGCCATTGGGTTACGATGTTACAATAAAACCTGGGGACACAGCAAGCAGATACCAGACTGACAAAGGGGTTTCTACATGAAGGATCAAGTACCAACTTGCCTGGAAGATCAAGGCAGGGGTCAATGTTGTCAGGAGGTCGTAACCCATGTATTAGCACCCCCTCAGAGCAGCCCGTTCACTCCCATATCACGTAACTGAGGTGCAGTCATGTGCAATTGCAATGGTAGTTAGTGTGCTGAAGGTGTACGCTGCCGTGTCATAGACAGGAACCCCTACACTGCCCTTGGTCAGACCCCATGATCACAAAGGACATCTGCACTGAGCCACGTGTACAGGAACAGAAACCTCTCCAGCCAGATGTTTTTCTCTCTTGTGGAAGCAGTGGGTTGTAGCAACATGTCTCAGCTCCGAGCTAGACGACGTGGAGAAGCAGGGTAACACATGCATCTGTTCTCCCACCTCCTCTGCACAAGACAGTTAATTGTCTATTGTTCTTTATTTTCTTGAATATCAACCTGAAAAAGTCTTAGAATCACTAAGTTGAGTGTTTGCCAGAATTTAAGCACCCCTAACATTCAGAAATGGCACTGCAGTAATGAGACACAGACACATCTTTTTGCACAGAAGGTGCAACAAGCTGCAATACTTGTATAGACACAGCCATTACACATACTAAAGGATATTCTGAGCTCTGAGAAAGCCTGAAACTTGTGACTTCAATGCTAGTTCACTGTTCAGTAATCACCCAGACTTGTGGTAGCCAAAAGAGCTAGCCCAGGACAGCTCATCCCCTTGATCACTTTCACTCATAGCTTTTCTGTTTGCTGCCAAACACTGATGATCACCCTGCTGTGGACTGCTGTTCCTTTGGGAACATGGGAGTAAAGCAGTCAAGGCACTAGCTCTTGGTAACTACTCCAGTAGTGCAGGAGAAAAGAAGAAGCTCCTTCTGGAAAATTAAATACATGTAAGCAGAAAGAAAAATAAACTGATCCTTTGAGCTTTACAGAGCACAGGATGCAACCCATGTGGCTGCTCACAAAAGAGCAAGAGTGAAAACACATAGAGTCTCTCCGTGTCACAGCCACAGCCTTAACCAGACACTTCAACCATGACCCACCATGAGGAGCCAGCCTCTGCAACAGTGCTGGGTCTGAGCACCTGCAAATGATTATACATACACTTCTTTTTGCTGCTGAGCAAAGCCTGGAACAATGAGGCCAACGGTGGATGTGAGGGAAGTGTATTATGTGGGAACCTGCTGTTTGCCTATTTGATATTTGGGCAAACAGGGGCCCAATACAAGAGCTCCAGATTCTCTTTGTTGCTCTCATGCATTAAGTCAGAGATAAACAAGCACAACCCTACCAGTACCTCAGCCAGAGGCAGAAGCACCAGCTCTCCAGGTGCCCTCTCCTCCCTGCCGTGCACGTACTGGAAGTAGGAAAGTTGTTCTTGGCAGAAATTCAGTGGGTATCTGTGCCTGCTGAGGTCTTCATTGCAGTAAGAGGCGAGAGAGCTCCTGGGAGTCACTCAGGATTCTGGTAAACAGCAAATTTTTGCAACGTGAGATGTAGCAGCACCTCAGAGAACTTAAAGCAACTCTATTTCCAAATATTTGCTCCACCAAACTCAGTGAAGCTGCTACAGTATTTGCAGCTAGCGAGAACAGGGCCGAGGTGGATGCAACCCAGGCTGACACAATCCCGCCATGTATCGTGATCAGGCTGTGATTTTTGTCAGTGCCACTTCAGCTGCAGACAGCAATGGAAGAATTCCTGTCAGGACATTTTATTGACACAGACGTCTTACTCATTTTTGTCTCCTCTGCAGGAGACAGCACTGTGTTGGGCTCTGCAACTGCACACCAACTACAGCTGGTCAGCAGAGCGGAGAAAACCCTACCTGTTAGAAAAAGCCAGTTTTCAGGTTCTACAGTCAGCACATGGTTCTTAGGGGGTCTGTGTAAACCTCTGAAACCCAGTTCTTCATGAGCCGTTATGTAAAGATCTAGGAAAGGCAGCACGAGAGAGATAGTCTGGTACTGTTACAGAAAAGAAACCATGAGACCGGAGACCAGATTTCCAAGCCAGCAAAGCCTAGAAGACAACCTCAGGTAGATAAATATGTAAAGTAGCTGAGCCAGTAGCTGAGCCTGACACTCGCTAACACACAGTTTCCTCAGTCTCCTTGCAGTCCCTGTTCTTCTTGCACTGGCACTCAGCCCCTCTGGCCATGGGCTGCCCCAGCTTGATCAGGGAGCCAGCAGAGCAGTCATGGCACTGCTGGGGGTGGACAGCAGGAGGAAGAGTTAGTTTTGCACTGGTTTCACTCCTGATGCAGCCCAGGAGGAGGGAAGCAGTGCACAGACACTAACAGGGGAAGAGATGTGGTAGGCTGTGAGGGGCAGAGCCACAGCAGCACCCTCGCCTTTAGAAACCGGAGAGAAAATGTATCCCTTTATCATTGCTTGCACTTTAATATCACCGGTTCTTAGGTTTTACTCCTCAGGATTGCTCCTTATTCCCCTTAGCAGCCATGTCACAAACTCTGGCCAGCTTCTGACATGGCTGGGCTGCACAGGACCCTCTTCAGACCTGCAGTCAACACTCTCTCCTGGCCTCCTCCTGTGCAAGCTAAGCAGCTTTAGCACAATGTTCTCCTACCCCATAACCCTTTCCTTTGGCATCAGTTTTCTCCTCAGAAGCAAGCTATGTTCTAAATTCAAGGAACAGAAGCAGAGAAGGTTTTATCTACACAAATCATGGTGGTTTGTATGTGGATCTTAATGTTTTCCAATTTTCCTGCCAGATATTAAGGGACTGTTTATGTGTTCAGTAGCTGAACAGTAGATGGACATACCCCTCCATCCCTCCTCAGGGCTCTTGAGCTATGTGAATGAAACTCACAAGTGCAGAATTCATGTAAATGCTATAAAAATATCCAAAGCTCAGCTGAATCCTCACCAAAAAAGCCAAATCTGTGCAGCTTTGTTTTGGGGAGGACAAGGAAAAGAAAATACAGATGGGAGACTTATCAGAAAATATTCTCCCAGAAAATTTGTCACAGTTTCAGTTTTTAGTTGGGAAGTCAAAAGCAACTTAAAAAAAGGACCTCTATCACACAATATCAGTATTTGTTTTCAAATCAATATAGACATTTTTCCCCAGTAGCATAAATTAATAGCATATATGTCCTGTAAAGAGAGTGTGTTTTAGCAGAACAGCACCTTTTTCATTCACAATAAAAGCAGTGGAACGTTTTCAAACCTCATGAAAGACTCTGTTCTGGGTGGGCTCAAGTACTGGACAAAGATTAAGATACATCTTTGCTACAGCCAAGCCTGCACTTGAGGGTTTGAGTTCTGTGTGGTTTAGTGCCATAACCCACCCCCATCCCTTCCCTCTGCCTTACTGTTTCCTCCCTTCCAGCTGCACAACATCCCATCCTCCTCACAGCAGCCATCAGCCCCTTAATGCCCTCCAGCTCACCAGGCTTTTACTCACATGCCTGTACCCACAGAGAGACAGCCGATGGCACTGGCTGCAAAGAGAGTTCATGGGCACTTTTTCTGTCCCAAACCTCTTGCCCAGGAATGCACTGATGACAGCACAATTATGGGGTGCTCCGGGTTTGAAACCCTGATGGGGAAACTTGCACATGCTATGTGCATGTGTCCCCGCAGTCCCAGTAGTGGAAAAGGATCAGAACTTGAGTTGTTACAATTCACAAGCCACTGGCTGTAGCACTTCTGCTGATAAAAGAGCACTCATTCTGTACCCACACTGGTAATTAGATGTCTGCCATTCACATGTTCAAGCCAAAACCTTAAGTTTCTTTCCATATGTTGATAAGGTGTGCCAAAACCTCAGCAACTGATGTCATGCAAAAAAACAAATATGTAGACTGAAGCCACAGGTGCTTCTGAAGATAGACAGTGCTCATCTTTAAGAACATATTTACTTCTGGGGCTTAGGGCAGGGGAGGTAAGAAACAGCTAAGCAACAATGAAGGTGGCTGATGTGTTAAAATAATGTTATTTCTAACAATATGCCAGGTTTTTCATATAAACAACACTTCTCTTAGCAAACAGCTTCTTGGTAAGTTTTTACCTGAGGAGCAGGAGAGCCACTGGACCACATCCCACCACCTTCAGGATGGTGCAGAATGAGTATTGCTGCTCAAGGCCTGGGGTAAGGGAAGGCTCCATAATTATTTCCTCCCATCTTAAATCACAGCGTCAGAGACCTCCTCACTCACTGCTGCTGATCCTGCACACTGCAAGAGCTCCACGTCCAGCTCAGCACCAGTAACTCCTGCATCCCTCCCCAGAAATCTCTTCCTCTAGAAAAACAAGTTCTTCAGATTAAATAGAAATAGAAGCAGCAGGACCCAAGAGCTAAAAAGCTGGTCTGGCTAACAGGAGTCTAGGGGGCCTATTCACAGGGGCATTTCAGGTACCAGTGCAAAAAAATCAGTTTTTCTGAGCAGTCAGTCACACTGACAAGAACAAAGGCTAGCATAGAAAGTCAAAACTTCCTTGATGAGCTTCAGTTTATACAGATTTACCATTTTTATTTATGAATGGTGACATAAGTTTTAAAAGCAGATAGAGAGTATTCAAAGGGGCTAAACTGTTTAAGATATTCTTGCTTTCTTTTGCATATCACAGCCAATTATTTCATTTTTATTAATTTGTAAAGAAAAGAAACTACCAAGTGTCAATATATGAAGGTTTTTTTAAGATGTTATAGAAATACAAAAGCAGCAGCATAAAAGCATTCCTAAGGTTCTGGTGGATTCAAATCAAATCAACCTCAGCAGCTGATTGCAAGATGACATCACTCTGCCATGTTAGGATGCCAAGTGAATGTCATTCTCTGTACACATTTCCCTTACAGATCTTAGAATCCATCAGCAAGATATTAATACATATAAATGCAGCCTCCACCAGCCCTTCATCCAGCCCTTAAATTCAGGATTAGTTCCTGATGTTCCTCAGGCAAACCAACTGCAAACACTGAACAGGGATGCTCTTTCAGGCTGTATTCAGAGCCCAATAGCTCACACTTCAAAGACACTTCAAAGAAAATTGATGCCAAGGGAAGTAAATTGGAAGATCAGTACTGCAGCCCCCAAAAGACCCACCAGAGCTGTCAGCAGGTGATGGACCCACTAAAGAGTCAAGGAGTAATACTGAGACTAATAATACAATCAATTTGTGCAAGATTTTCAAAGCATACGGAAGATGTCGGGAGCAATTATCTGTGACAAAATAGAATAGAAGTAATCATAGGACAACAACAATGCGAGGAAAAAGTAGCTTCATTGTGAAATGGCACCTTAGCCCAGATAAATTGATTTTCTTGTATAGGTATAAGATATATTAGATAGCCATCACAAGACCTTAATGGAAAAAGTGGTGTCCTTGTTTAATGAATTACTGAAGAAATCTAAGCATCCTGACATTTTGCAATTATGTAGCTGAAGACATGGTGTAATTTGACAACTACTTTAGCCCAGCAGAATAAAACAAAATGCATTCTGGCAAACAGAGTAAACAGACCTCTTAAGGAAAGTTGCTTCTCAAGATGTCAAGATCCCAGGTTGGATAGGGCCTTCAGCAACCTGGTCTAGTGGAAGATGTCTCTGACGATAACAGAGGGGTTGGAACTGAATGATCTTTAAGGTCCCTTCAAACCCAAACCATTCTACGATTTTATGATTCTATGTATATTCGTGTGTTGAGAATACAGTATCATTATAACAGGAAGCCAAAAGCAGAACTTCATTCATTTCTTGAGTTTATGAACCAGCGAATGCCTCTAGAACCACCCATTTCTCTTTGTGGTATTATCTTTTGTTGCTCAATTACTACTCTTTTTCATTACCTGCAAATAGAGTGATTAAAAAAACTCCAACCTCCCAGTGTACAAATAAAGGAAAGAATTTTCAGATAACATTAGCTTCCCCTTTTCCCCTTCCTGCAGAAATATTATATTAAAGAAACCCAGAGCGAGGACTAGTGAAAAATCTCCAATCCCGAGCAGCTTTGTGGTGGGGCCCCGTCAGAGATGTTGATCTCCCATCTCAGGTCAGGGGGAGGGTGGCATCTCCCCTTCCCTATCCCAGCGTTCCCCTCTCCAACCCATGGCCAAGCCAGGCAGGATCGCCAGTCCACGTGGGAGGCTGGCTTCTCAAAACATCCAAAAACCTCAAAAATCCCTTCCAATGGAGGTCTTTGGCAAAGCCAGAGATTTTCATCACCCCATGGGGCCCATCAGCCACCACTACACTGCCCCAGCACGGGTCCTATTGCACCCCCTCCCCACTGGTGCCTCCTCCCCTGCTCTCCTCATGCAGGGAGGCATAGAAATGGGAGGAGGCTTGAGTGTGGAACAATTGTTCATATCTTTGTGCAGGGGAAATTTGGGATTATTTATGGAAATTCAGACATGGCTAAATAACATGCTCTTCTGAGAAGGAAATCTTCATTTTTTGGGAGGGGCTGTTGGGGGATTTTGTTTTTTAAATGCAGTTTAGAAAAAGCTGTAGATAAATATTGAAATAAAACAAATGTTTCTCAGGGTATACATTTCATGCAGTACCTGCCATCAGTGGACTTTTTTGGGACCCCAGCAAAACATGAGACAAACAAGATCTCTCTCTTAATTGCTGAAAAGGTAAATACAAATTAACTAGAACCTTATTACCAGTTTGGTCTGTGCCCTGTAGAGAAAACTTTCTCCCTTTCATGCTATTGCTCTTCCAGGTGTGGGAGAAGAAAAAGACACACATATAATAAGCTGTCCTGGCTTCAGCTGGGATAGAGTTAATTTTTTTCCCAATAGCTGGTGCAGTGCTGTGTTTTGGCTTTAGTCTGAGAACAATGCTGATAACACACCACTGTTTTTAATTGTTGCTAAGTAGTACTAACCCTCATCAAGGACTTTTCACTCTCTCATGCTCTGCCACTGAGAGGGGGCACAAGAAGCTGGGAGGAAGCAGAGACAGGACACCTGACCCAAACTAGCCAAAGGGGTATTCCATACCACAGCACATCATGCCCAGTATATAAACTGGGGGGAGCTAGCCAGAAGGCTGATTGCTGCTCAGGGATGAGCTGGGTATTGGTCAGTGGGTGGTGGGCAGTTGTACTGTGCATCACTTGTCTTTCTTGGGTTTTAATGCTTTCTCTGTTATCTTCCTCTTTTACTATTATTATTACTATTATTATTGTTGTTATTGCTATAACAATAGTGACAAAAGGAAATTGAGAGAACAAAAGGAAACAAACAAACAAAACAAAAAATCCCAAACACCCGTGGCTACAAAAATAGATCTATATAGATATAGCTAAGGATGTTTAAAGGGATGATGCAGTATGGATCAACACATGGATCTGCTTTGAAGAAACTGTAGCTAATTCCCTCCATCACTTCCAAGTCACTTTTGAGAAGACATGCAATGACATCTTTTCTTAACATCCTTTTTGTTTTAAAAATGTCATTGTTGCCAAAATCAGCACTTTTTAGTGTGATGTTAGGAATTCAGTAGTCGATGAATGAAACCAATCAGCCTAGAACTTGAGAAACTCCAGCCTAAAATCTGCTCTGTCACAGATTTCTGGAGTGACAAAGTCACATTTAGGACATGTCTACACTGTGAAATGTATCCACAAATCAGCACAAGCCCGAACCACCTCATCTGTACAGCAGGACATCTTCAAAGCTACTCTGTAGTGCCTCCAGACTAAGCCTGTCCACCAGCAGCACCCCTGCCTGCATTCTGAGACATTTGAACACACAATCCCTGCCCAGCAATGGACAGAAAGCACAAAGGGAGCCATGATGGGACATTTGGATACCTCTTACCCCTGCACCAGCATCTCCACTGGTTGTCACCTTATTTCCCCACTGCTCTTCCCTCATGGCTGTAGCAGCCACCTCCAGAAGGCTAAGCCATACAATCATCATTCATTATACCCTTCCCCTTGCCATAAGTTAGGCTGAGTTTAGCAGCTTCCATAGATGTGCCACAAAGTCTATTTCCAGTTTGGGAATTCACAGTAAAGCTTTCTTCTCTTCACAGCTACTATGAGAGCAGATGTCCTAATGGATGCAAAGCACCAGACCTTATGGCCTGCATAAGGGGTTGTGTGAAGAACCAAGGAGATTTGGGATCCTGGGTGCAGTATTGCACTATATTACATTGAGATTACATTTTTTTTCTCATGATGCTGTTTTCCTGTGATCTTCTTTCTCCAGCATTGTCAATCCAGCAGTTTTCACTGAGTACACTTTTAGGAGAAAAAAAAAAAAGAGGGAGAGAAACAAAAAGAAATTCTCACTGGGACAACTGAACATACAAAAAAAGTTTGTAAGTGAAACTTTTGTTGAGGAAAAGGAATTACTTTACTGAAAGCCTGGGGGATGAAATGTGGGGAAGCCTTTCAATAAGACGTCCAGGCTTTCTGTAGTTTCAGTTTGTAAAAAGACTTTGGTCTCTACTAACTCAGCACAACCATACCCAGGTAGGTGGAAAGTACAGCCCACAGTAGATCAGCTGTAAACTGGCAGGACAGGACAGGGCTGCAGGAGAACAGCAGCCAGCACAGGCACCACAGTGCTTCCATCTCTCCCATCGCTTCAAGGGTACAAATCAGTAGGAACCAAATCATGTCAGACACCAGCTTCACTATGAAGGTCCTCCACCAGGGAATGAGCTTCAGGACTTGACAGTGGGATCTGCACAGGACCACATAGCAAAAAGAGACATTAAAAAGTATGAGGAAAAATGAAAAAGCCCATACAATCAATGCCCTTTTCAGACCCAAAAAACCCCAACATACAGGACTGCTATGCAAATCACCCAACACAACACACTAGCAACCTCCATCTAAGCCAGTCATGCTTTTTCTCTCCTTTCTTTTTTTTATAAATCATGGCGATCATCACACACCTCATTTAATCATGTACCACAATCATCATGTCATTCCCATTCATTCTGGCTGTGCAGGACATAACCCATTACAAGAATTTGAATTATCCAGACTTCACTGCAGTGACTACGAAAGAAACAATAGGAGAGAATTCTGCCCAGCATCACCATCTTTACAGGCTGCTTTAAAATCAAAATATGAATTCAGGAGATTTCTCAGCTGCATGTTTCTCAATGTTTTTGCAGAATGGGTGCCACGTAAAGGCACAGGCCTTCATCTGGTAAAGGTGATGGCTTTACAAGGTAGAGAATTGGGGGAACAATTCTGTCAAAATAAAATTGATGCTCAAAAACAATAGCACAGGCTTCCCCATACATCCTAAAAAGGCTGAACCATTAATGCCTCTAAATTTACATTTTGTCAGGATCCAAAATACACCAGTTTGTTTCTCTACTTAAATCAGAGGTTAGATAAAAAAGGACACACACCAGACTAATCAAACTGCATTAAGATGGTCAAAAAGCCTTTTTCAGAAATGGTTCAGGTTAAAGTGGGATGATAAGTACACCTCATGGGATATACAGTCTCTTAAATTATGCCTCTGAGATTCATCCTGCTGCAGTAGCTTGAGTTGAAACCTTCAATATGATGAGGGTTCTTGAAATATGTGTTGGTTGTAGGAAAAGAAACAGTACCAGTTCTTGCAGGCATATTGGTTTCTGCTAAGATGTTGTGTCCTAGTCCCAGAAAATGTTCACTGATTGTAGTAAACATTTTGATTACTGGAAAAAAAAATAAATTAATTAAAATACAATAGGTATATTAAGAAATCTCTCTTAGTAGCAACAGATTAGGAGCATCAAATCCTGCCAGTTCTTACATATGTGCTTCATTGTAAACTCATCAGTAATCCCAAATTAGGCACACGGGGAAGTGTTGAAAGGTCTGGGGCCGTCAGAGAGTCATCCTCCAAGTACTGACAACCTAAGAAATGTGCTAGCTTCAGCTAGACTACTCAGAGTTGCAAGAAGGACCTCTTATGAGGCAACTGCAGCATCAGACCCCAGTTTATGACTGAATACTGACACCTCACAGCTAAGATGTAAGGCTACCAAGTAGTGTCCTTGGCACTTACTCAGCAAGCATATAAGTTCATGCATAACTTCAAGATTTCAAATAGTCTTTATTCCATTAAAACAAATCACAGAATCAATTTTTACACCAGAAAAGGTTTTTAGTGAACAAGTACTGCATATAAAGTACTTCCCAACTTGTGAGTGGTAGGACCTAGCTTCAGTGTTCTTCATGGAAGAACACAGCATTGTTACAAATCACCAGAAACAATACAGATCCTTTTAATAAGAAACAAGCAAAATGGTATTTAGTTTAATAGCACAGTAGTATATTCAATGCAGAACAAGGAATAGTTCCCATGTCTGCAAGCTTATGGTCTAGATGAGAGCAGAGGCAAGTAAAAACCAAGAATACCTTAGAGGGGGAGGAGGAAACAATTAAATTCATTGAATTCAGAATGAGAAATTTTATTTAGATTAAGGCATCTAATGAAAGGCTAATTGGATTAGTGGGGAATAATTGGATTTAAGATGACATATGACTGTCCTTTTGCTATAAACCTGTCATATATACCAGCCTGGAAATGGGAATCTCTTCATTGTGCTGAGCTTAAAAATAAGCACTAAAAAATTAAGAGGAGACGTTTTAAGAGGTTTTAACTTTTAAACTGAGCATGAGGCATCGGCAGACTAGTTTCATATTCAAGAAGGATTTCATTTATTGGTTCCCTTAAGTTCACTTAAATATTCAAATATTTGCATGAAGGGTAATGTTTTTATTCAGTACACTGCAATGGGGCTAGTGACATGTGTATCTACTTAGGCCAAGATGACATTTCATATTGTTACAGGATGAGAAAAACTAAACAGGCACCCCTTAGATCTTTGTCCCTTACTGAGAGAGAAAAATCCCATAAGAGCCATCAAAGCACAATGCGGACTTAAAATAGCAAATTAGTAATCAAAACTGTCCAACACATTCATCTTCAAAATGATTGCTGAATGCATGCCCTGCCTCTCCCCTCAGAGGCAGAGGACTAGGGGGGCTGATGGTGATGGAGGGTTTAAGAACATGAACTGAATGCAAATCTGTCAAGGAAGCGAGCAAGGGTAGGCTGCTCAGCCACAGGGGCAAGCTCTTCTTTCGCTGTGTAAGTGCTTGTAGAAGGCCATTTCTGAGGAAATTCTATCTATAAAATTAGGATCATGAGAAGAAACATTTGTAGTATTGCATAACGAAAGGCAGTTTTGCTAGTTCAAATACAGCATTGCCTAAACAAGTCTCCACCTGCAAAATGTCGATCACATAAGAAACGCCATTTCACTTGTCAGCCACGTTTTGCAATGCAGACTCTAAACAGCATGAGATTTTCAAGAACATTTATGACTCAGCTGCTCCCACTGTGACACTGGAAATCATATGAAAGTCTTGGTTTCTTACATACTGACAGTTTAGTTCCGATCAGAGAGAGGGGATTTCAAACATCTTCACAATTGTGTCAGAAATAAAACAGGCAGATATTTAAGGATCATAACTGCAGACTTTAAATAAATAATCTTGCTCCACCTTCTGCTTGACTGATAGTAAATTTTCCTCTTTTTAGCCAATGGTGCCACAGTATTGTTTTTATACAAAAAGGACAACTGTGCACCCCACTGAAGAACAAAATGAGCAGGAAAATGCATCTCCAGCCACAGGATAAGAGTATATTTCCTAGGCCAAATTGCTCATGACCCAGGTTTATAACAAAACAACCAATAATGCAGAAGAAATTCAGTGGAGTGGGAGGCAGAAGGGTTTTCAAAGCACGGTGAGTATTCTGTTTTACCTAGACCCTTCTAGATGATGCCACTTAGGATGTAGCTGCTGCATGTAACATGCAGGCCATGTTACTGCTGCCTGACATGCTAAACCATGGCAGACTGCAAGGGAAGGATAACACTGCAGGTCCCACAGTGGCCTCCTGAGAAACAGCTGCAGAGAATGGCAACATGAAACATGGCCAAAGCCAAGGACCCCGTGGCAGACATCCACATCAAGCACCACTAAGCCTTATTCTAAGGTAAAGGTAATGGAAGAACTGCAGACTGACAGCTTTGCTCCTCTTGCGAGGCATGATGGGCAAAGTACACTGGAAGTGTAAAGAAATGCAGAAAATGGAACCTAACCCTTTGGCAGAGCTAAAATGGCTTTTAGTTCTTTTTTTGGGGGGGAGCTGTGGGAGAGCTGAACACATGGCAGTGACAGGCAGAGCACTGCTAAGTCACAAGGAACCTTGAGCTAATGGCCAGGAACACACGCTTACTGTGTGGAGGTCATGCAGCGATTCTCGCAAGCAAGATCAGAGTGTAAGGCAAGGGTGCAGTAGTATATTTCAGAAGAATAAGGGGAAAGCAAAGTGATCTTTCCACTTAAAAACAGTGCTGCAGTAACAAGCAACGCACCCATTCTATAGATGGATAAGCGCCCTTCTCACAGGCCTGCCAGGCTCTGCCTTCTCTACATCTCCAAGCCTACCTACATATGTCTAAAGCCTAACCAGCTTTAGGCTTCTCTTTATATCACATCTCAAAACTGAGATGTGCCTGCTCTAGAAAAAATATTTAAGCTCCACAACAACAAGCCACCCACCCTGCGACCCATCACATCTTCCCTAAGGCTCCAAAGTTACTTTCCATCTTACTAAAACCTAGTGGTGTGCACAAACTCACTCCACCCTTTAGCCCAAGGATTCCCTCTCTAATCACAAACATCTGGTTAGAAAGCATTTCAGCTGCTACTTTGTACTAAAGTTAACAGGTTTGGTAAAGCCATAAGTACTATTAAAAACATCCATACCAGCTTACATGCATTTCTTTTTAAAGCCTTTAACTCAAGGCCTTTAACGTAAGGCTTTTGCTCATAACTCTGCTGTTTGTTTTACATACTTTTGTCTAGGAAGCACTCTTCCTGCTGTCCCCCAACCCTGAATCTCCACTCTGCTCCTACCTGACTCCCTAACCCCCAGCTCAGAATGTCACTAATCCTTTCCCACTACTACCTACTTTATAGGACCTCACAGTGAAACTAATCCACCCTGCAACCACTTCCAACTTGCAGGTAACTCACCTAATCAACAGTGGCTTTAACATGTCTCCAGCCCACTGAGACAGAGAGAACAGAGAGCATCCCCACCTAAATCCACCCAAGACCTTGCCAAATATACCATAAGATGGTGTGTTATGCTAAATGCAGGTCAGACCTTTCTGCCACTGAGAAGCCCACCAGCCCACATCTCTGGACTCTCACCTGATTGTTTTAGGTAGTTCCCAGCATGTCCTTCCAGATGTTCCAGATCCTGTTTCAGCCTTAGGAAATAAAACTGCTGACTCCAGTAGAAGAAGGTCTTTTTTACTAGAGGAGAAGAAGAAGGTCTTTTTTACTAGAGAAAAAAGAGCCTTAGGAAGTCTTAGTAGATATATCACTATAAAGGCAGGTCGAAAAGGGATCAAAGGATTTACTGAATGAGTGTGTCATGAGATGTTAAGAAGAGAGCACAACAGGAAGCAAATAACTCACAGAGATGCTGGCAGTGCCTGCAATGCCCCTCAGCACAGAAATAACCCAGGAAGAGTGAAAAAAATCTATACAAGGTTCGAAGAGAAGTACCATATATCAGTGCCTGGGTGGGAAACAGTAAAATGGAAAGGACCGTTCTACTAGTCAGCTTTGTGAAATTGTTCCACCACAACCTGGCAACCCGCTGTTGGATCTGGCTGATTGCTACAGCCAAGGTTCCTCCAGAGTTTACAGTGAGGCTGCTGTAAACAAATGCTTTTCCACTAAAACCCATATAAGCAAGCCATCTGCTAACACACTGTCCAGCAATTGTACACTGTCAAACGGCATGTGAGCTCCAACAAGTTACTCATATTCAGAAGCAAGCAGCAGTTGTTTTGCCTACCCCGTTTCAACTTCATTTTGTGAACTAAGATCAGTTTTCCCTACCCCATGGCAAATCAGAGCTGACTCAAGCCCAGAGACTCTTGTTCACACACAGGACAATAGCAATTCTCGCAACAGGGGGGAAATAGCTACAGCCACTGGAAATCTAACACAGCAAGAGCAGCGCTTTTTAAGCTACTAAAAGCTGATCTTTCTGCCATGCAGGAATAATACTACATTTCTGCAGGTCTTCTACAGTATTTATTGATTCTGTTAGTAAATGTAAATTCGGCACCACAGCATCATCAGACATAAGCAATTATGCCTGATGACTTAAAATAGACAAATATAGTAGTGTTTTTCTAAACACAAATCTAATTGGAATGGTGTAAAATTATATTGGAGAGAGAAACTTCATCTAGATCTCAAGATCAAAGCCAGAGTCTGATGTTTTTTCCTTCTGCAATATCTCTGTATCTAGAGAAGAAACAAAATATTTTCCTGTGTGTTGATATATCATGTTGAGCTAACCAGAAGTCCCTGAATAAAAGGCAAATATTAGAGGATTCTTCTGTCAATTCTCTTATTTAATACATCAGTCAGCAATCAAAGTATTGCTAGTCTTCATACCCTGCTTGAGGTCTTGGAGGAATCAAGAGCAATATTCACTGGGGCTTTCTTCATCTGCACAAAAAGCCAAAACCAGTGCCTTGATCTGTAACCAGACTGCAAATACTGTATGTCATGTGTGGATCAGTCAGAAGATACCACACAACTGCTATGTGCACTTCAACATAAAAATGCTGGCTCAACATACTTGGCTTATATCATGCTTTTCAAGATTATACTCTTACTCTGAACTCCAACAACTTTTAAGCTATAATTGCTGTGTATTTAACTAAACCAGCTGTGTTCTTCAAACACCTATTTAACTCCACCAATAGGTATTTTGGTGCAGTAATAGAGGGCTATGTTGAAAACTAGTTATGATTTATAAGGCAGCAGAGACACAAAAACTGAGAAAGCAGTCCCAAAAAGGACCTCAGGAGATAATCGGGTTCACCTTCTCTCCTTGAGACACTCTCGGTGTCATTCCTTACTGATGTTTGACTGAGCTGTTCTTGCTCCGGACTTCATTCTAGTGCTCCCTAGGCACTTCACTAGTCTCGTACTTCACCATCCCTTCTGTTAAAAAGTTTTTCTAACTGCACCTACCTAGCCTGCACCTTTATTGCTGCAGTTTTAAACCCTTTGTAGGTCATCCCTATTCACCAGAGACCTGGAGAAAAAGTCACTCCTTTCTCTTTTGTGCTAGTCACTTAAACACTCAAAAAGTGCAATCCTATTTCCTCTCAGTCTCCATTTCTGTGAGTTGAGTAACCCCAGTGTTTGAAATTTTTTCATAGTTTCTGTATCATAGTATTTTTTTTTTAGTTCAGTTATTTTTTTTCCCTTTTTTCTGAACCCCTCTCATTTTTGCTTAGGGAAAATGCCCAAAACCAGATATAGTACTCCAGATGAATCCTAACCATTCTGGAACAGAGCAGGAGCTTTCTTCACATAACTTGCAGGCAAAAACTGGTTTACAAATCAAAGTACAAAGTCCCATCTTTAAAAACAAACAAACAAACAAACAAACAACAAAGCAATTATGACTTTCTATTCAGATTGTGACACAAAACAACCCTTGGATGTTTTTCTGCAAGAACTGCTATGTAACCAGTTGTTCTTTCCCTGTTTGTGTAGCTCTTGCTTAACTGTATTAATCCAGATTTATAATAGCGACTACTACTACACTACTGAATTTGAAGCTAGTGAATTCAATCCCATTCCCTCAGGCCATTTCTCTAAGCCCATTCTCCAAGCATTCCCTTGGTTAACCCAATTGCTCCTTCATGTTTCTACCTCCAATCAGAAAATCAGTTCTACAAGCTTATTCATTCAAAAGGAATGGCAGAGATCTCTGTCACAAATCACAGCTATTATGGAGTTTTTTACTACAATAAGGAAAAATTTAAGCCAAACACAAATGAAGAAAAATGAATGAGAAGGAAGATAAGAAACTTATGGATAGCTGGCCTTTTTCACAGGCCCACACTCCTGCCAAATGTCTGATAATATGGAACTTGGCATGCTAGGTAAGGAAAGAAAATATTGAATGATCGAGAATAAGTGCCATAGGCACAGACAACAGTGTTGGAATCTACCCCTCTCTAGGAAGCATATGAAGAGAGAATTTCCATCTCCAGATTACAACAAAGAAAAACGTTTTTTTCTAAATGTCTTGTGTATTCTAACCATGAAGCAATAAAAATCAGACAATTTAAGCCCATAATTGGTTGTCAATATGACCACTCAAGCATGGAGGAATAACCTGGCAGCTGATAAAGACAAAGACGTTCATGATTTTGTTTATTCCTGAGACAACTGTTCCACCGCATAGCTGTGCATGGAGGAACAGCAGAATTAAATTATCCAGATGAATGTTCCATACAGTGTTAAACAAAGACAGAGGAGCCTGAGATCTGAAGCCATAAGAGGTTTTTTAATCATAGCCCAGCTACCATCTGGAAAACTTTATGGTACTATCAGTCATGTCAGAAAACCTTGAGACATTTACTGCGCAAAAGCCTGCAATCCCATGACACTGAATAGGGCCTTTCTCAAGCATGGTCACTTGACAGGAGTGGATAGAGAATGCCCAAAGCTAAAAGCAAACATCAGGACCCATCAGCAGTTTTAAACTAGTTTTTCATGGGTAGAAAAACTAACAATACATGATCTCATCTTTTGATTCCTCATTGTCCAATACAGATGCAAGGCCCACTTGAAACTCTTGCCATTGTTGGGGATTTCCAGACATCTTTACCTATGGTAGCAGTGCTTATGCTCTGGCCCCTCTGTAAGCGTCAATGCTAACATTTGTCCCTCCTCCATCTGTCCAAACTTTTGAGATGTAAAAGCTTTCTGATTATTACTGACTTTCCGAGTTTGGTTGAAACTGGACAATGGGTTCAAAAGAGGGTATGAATATTAAGGGAACATGCAAGAGGACACACAAATAACAATTACTCGGGTTTGATGGGTGCTTTCTGACTTTTGGCAAAGTCAACTTCATTGATATCAGAAAGAAGTTTGCTGAAGGATGTTGTCTCTGGGGCTCCACAATAAATATCTTCCTACTCAGTCTTTGTTTTCTTTATCATATGAGGTTTGCACATTTAGATATTTTTTAGGCCTTTAATATATATATATGACTGCATACTGATTATTATAGGCATATTTGAAGACGTGAGCCTCTCTTAAGTCCCCTCCTAGTTTTCTGGACTGGGACATTATTCTGCTTTGTGATTGTGTGGTTATTTCGCTTTTTTTTCTGTTTGCCATCTAATTCAAAATGAGACACACTACTTTTTTGGCAAATACCAGACAGAAAACCTTGTCTGTGAGAAAAGAGGAAAAATTAGTCGGATAAATAAAAGCCTTTGAACTGCAAAACCTCATCCACAGTTTTAGCACATACTTTGAAGGAATGAAAGAAAAAAAAGGCATGAAGGAAAGTGGAAAATTTGGGATATAAATTAAGATGGGTTTACCAAAGGTTGAACTTCTCAGAATAGTGGATTTTCATATGAGGGAAATGAACCAGTTTTTGTATATCTGGACTTCATTAAAGTTCTTTCTACAGCGTCACATGGGAAAAGACTATGTTGTAGAAAATGGGAATTCAATTCAACAATTGTAAGAGGGTAAGAAACTAACTACAGGGAAGGATGTGCTGACAGCAAAACAATTGGTGGAGTGGGGGCAGGTTGTCTTGGAGTCCTTCAAGAAACTATATGTTTTCATTCATGCCTCTGGCTTAAAAAACAGTGTAAGAAGGATGGACCTATTAATCAAGAGGACAGCCAGAGTGTCGAAGAATGGGGTACCTAAAAATTGTCACTTGTGCACCGCCTGCAATATGTGTATTTCCATAGATAATGTGTATTGTGACTGTAACAGTACATACACTGGATACCTACCACTATAACTGAAGCTGATGGATCTTTCTGGTGGCAAAGGACAGAGGGAAGGCAATTCCTAGCTACTCTGTCTGGACATTGAGAAGAACCAGATGACTCTGAAGCATGGTACTCTGGAAATCAGTCAGCATTCAGTAGTGCCAAGAATAAGGTTAGGCAGTTAGAAATCCCTAAGATTTTTTTGTCATAGGCTGGGATTTCAGTAGTTTGATGAGGAGCAGAAAAATGAATGAGTCAGTAACAGGAGGAGCAAGAACCACACCTATGATGTAACTGTGAAAGAAAAACATGGTCCTGATATATATGGAGGCAACATTATT